>NW_009192046.1:142920-167470 GCF_000690835.1 Fulmarus glacialis
GACAGCAGCAGGTGTATGGCAGCAACAACTAATCAAATCAGCTGAATCGGAGGTGTGAATCGCATTGCACTTCTGTGCAATGAAAATGAGCAGAAAGGAGAGAGCTAAATCGTTGTGAATTTTTGTTTTGTTTTATTTTTAAGAACTTGCTTTAAATTATAGGCACTACAACTGGTAAGTAGAAGAAAAAGTAATGAGGAATTGAAAGGAAAATGACATTTCATCCTTGCTGCAAAGGACAGGCAGAGTGAGATAGGTATAGGAGACACCCATTGTAATCATTCTGAAAAAGCAAAGCATGGGTTTTGATTTTCCTAAAGAAGCAAATGCAAAAGAACTCTTGTCTGTACCATATGACTCATGATGCTTCTTTACTAGGCTTAAAGAGAATTGAACTTGAGTAATAGCACCATTAGAGCTCTTTACCAGGAGCTAGTTCCTGTGGTTTCACTGGGTCCAGCTGCTGATGACTCACAGAGGAAGTGGCAGAGATTAGGTGCACAGGGAAAAAATCAGAACAGCTCAGAAATAAAGCAAATCAACCAAGCATTACCTTTTGTGCACAACAGAACAATGGCTTAACAACTGAGGTTCAAAATGATCCGTCTTATTCCCCTCATTTGTGCTATTCCTGTTGGAAAGACCACCAGGAAACATGTGAACCACTGTGGAATACACACTGTAATCCATGGAACATCTCAATTAATATTCCCTCTTG
This sequence comes from Fulmarus glacialis, assembly GCF_000690835.1. NCBI lineage: Eukaryota > Metazoa > Chordata > Aves > Procellariiformes > Procellariidae > Fulmarus > Fulmarus glacialis. Next base: position 143,639 of record NW_009192046.1, read on the forward strand.
ACTACAGCTAGAACAATACATAGCATCAAGCAGTTTAATCTCCGGCAATAATGCCTTTTGTAAGATCAAGAGGTCTTTCCCTGGAATTAAGGTTTAAGCGAGGATTTTGAAAATTAGTTAGGTATTCTGCATAATGTATAGTGGTGGCTACAGGTTCCATAAGTAGTAGCTAGGTAAAATGCATAGACACAGGCTGGTTGTCATTAGTAATGTTGTTATTAGTAATTTCGCCTTTGCAAATTGACATTGGGTTCCCTTTGGAAAGAGCTAATCCTCCAACAGGCTTTGTTACAAGCAAATATATCCAAGCTTGTATAAAATCTAAAACACTGCCTCTAATATTCAGGTTTGTGCTACGAAGAAAGTATGTCCCCAGCAGCAAAAAGTTAAAATATCTAACTTAAAAGGGAAGATACAGGGGAAAATGTTCTGGACCTTGTTTAAATTACTAATGTACAGTAGTAGTGCTGCTGTTGGCTCACATCACTACAGTCTCAGACACAGCTCAGGGGATGTTTTCTTCATGGAAATTGCAAACAGTTTATGCTCTAACCTCCTTGGGGAGGAGTCCTATCTGAGTCGCTATAGATTGATAAAATAGCTTATTACAAAAACATAAGATTATTTTGACTAGATTATACCAGTTCTTTAAAAAATATTTGAAAAGGTTGATGTACTAAGAACGCCCTAGGAAAAAATTATTGCAGATTTTGCTAGGTCAGCGATTTATCCTTGTTTTTAAAAATAAATTGGAATAGACAATTTAACTTACCTTCCACTTTCTACTTCCCATAAGAATTTCAGAGGTAAGATCAGTTAGTGATTATACACAGAGATGCATTTTATTTAGTGATTAATGTAAAACGATTCACAACCATCTCTTTAGAATATTAAGTAATGCACTTTGCTTCCCGTGTTTACCATCAGACGGCATTTCAAACCCCACAAGGTGACTGTGTGACACTGGTACATGGTCTCTGCAACACAGACTGAGTTTTGAAAAAGCCTGCACTCCCTCAGCTTCAATTGTGCTTCAGTTTAAGCAACAAGCACTTCAAAAAATATTGCCCATAAGAAAGGTGCTTGGGCTGGTGTTTTCCTATGTGGAAAATCAAACATGAATTCGGTTCATGGCCTCTGTGCTCCCCAAATGCCACAGCATAAGCAATAAAGACTGCATTTAAGGTAATAAAGATTGCGCTCTGCATTTATGATAGCCAGCGAGGGACCCGGGTGCGGTGCAGCAGTCTGCAGCACTGTGGGTGGCCAGGGTGTGCGTAGGGTGCTGTGGTGGCTGTCCCAGGCGGTGACCTGGGGCACCACGGGCTTTGGAGAGAGCTGCACCAGCTGTCCTGAAAGGCATGAAATTCCTCTTCCCTGCATGCAGCCACATGGCCTTCATGCATTCAGAAGCACATGGATGGAGCAGGTCAGTTCATTTACTTTCCTCTGTTAAAAGTCAGTTATTTTATGTTTAAATGTTTTCATTCATCTCATCCACATTGACTCTTTGGCACATATGTGAAGATGAAAGGGATGAAACCTTATTCCTAGCAATGCCATAAATATGGATTCTGGAGAAAAAAAGGTGAAATGGAGTTAATACGCATTGGAAATCGTTTATTTGATACTGTTATACTATCCCTTTAAGATAGGCTAATATGAACTGGCTGTCGATACAACATCACTTAGTTGGTTTTTGTCTGGACCTTAGAGCACAACAAAATTATTAGTACATAAATCTCTACTAATTTACTCTAGATTATGATTCTTTCATCAACATGCACATATAAATTATACCATTAATCATAATGATTTCTTTCAGTATTCATGTGGATGTAATATGTAATTTCTTGGGAATCCCACCGTAATTTAGCATGAATTAATGTCCACTTATTGGAAAGCGCAACCTACATTGATATTTCTAGGGGAAAAAACCAACAACCGTGATGCATCTTAAACTACAGCCTAAATGACCAGGGTGCGGGTAAACAACCGCCAAAGGAGCGTCACTGCAGGTAAGGGAAAGTTATCTTAAGGGCAGTTTGTTTCAAAGCTCATTAGGCCAGATGGCAGCCTGTCTTCTAGGAGCACGTAAAGCACGTGTGAGGGAGTGGGGGGGACTTCTCTCTCCTTCACTCTGCCCTGGGGAAGAACGGCGTGAATACGCAGAGTGAGGGAAGAGCCGAAGCAGAGGGGCATCGCTAGACGCTGGAGAAGGCAGTGCAAAGCCATCTGCTGCAGTTTTTTGACAGAGCGGGAGCAATAATAGCTACATCGGTCTTAATGGGTAACACCTTCTAATTGGCCTCAACAATAAATTTCACTGGGAGAAGCAGCAGTATTCATCCACTTTTCTGCAGACTGTGTTTTAGCAATGGATTACATGCTTGGACATGGCTGGCCCATAGATTGAGCAGGTCGAGACCCATGGATGGGCTGCCTTGGCCTCAGTTTCCCCCACCTAAGAAATGCAGCTGCCTCCTTGAGAAGTGCTGTGCCCTTTCTGGAGGTGAAGTAGGGTATTACTTAATCTAGCTATCAAATATATAAATGGAACATACATATATACATATGCATGCTTCATAAGTGAGACAGTGAGGGGGAAAAAAAGGAACTTCTGACTATAACGAAAGATTCATTAGGAAAAATGAACTAATCAGTGCTCTCCAAGGAGAAATTCATTCTGTTTAGGAGGCCGTACCCTCTGCTGCTGCACATACTTAATATAATTTATATTATTATTTAAATCACTGCGTAAATTTTAGATACTTTTAAAAATCAAGTTAATGGACCATACTTTACTGCTTAGCATCATTTATATCAAGAATTAGTGGCTGTGAAGATAATATATGTGAATACAGAGGAGAAAACACAAACAAGCAAATATCATAAAACTCATCTGTAGCACGGGCTTAAAATACAACCACAGAAATGAGCCCTTGGAAGAGTTGTGTGTTGCGTGGTACGGGCTTTCCTTTAAGCTGTGTGCACCCCTGTGTTTAAATACAAGGTATCCTTGAAATCACTTACCACCACACAGGGGGCCCATCCTTGCACCAACCTGTCATGGCAGGTTTTTCTATTTATTCCACTGGGAAATGTCTCCCTCTCCTCGCTTTGGATACAAAGGAAGGCAAGAATACAGCACAGCTTTCCCATAGCTGTAAGAGGAAGTGAAGACGGCAAATTAAGGAATTCTTGGGGAGAACACAGGCACCTATAAAGACTGCTTAGGAGCTGAAGAAAGGGGCTGAGATGCTTTAAACAGACACAGCCTAGAAACAAAGAGAGAAGGAAATAGAGAAAGATAATAAGAACCTGAAAGAGTGAGAGGATTCTGGCAGCTGAGATAAATCAAGGCCTTCTGCTGTGGGCTCATTAAAAGACAGAATATATTCCCTAAAAATGTCTTACCTGTACCAGGCAATAAAACAGCTGTGCATCATTGCTTCCTTCAGGTTAGCTGCGCTGTATTTCATTCCGCTGCATGCTCGCAGCAGAGAAATTTTGACAAGGAGCCCAGTTTCTGAAGCTTTGACACAAAGTCTTTCACAGCCCCAGATTCCTCTCAATGTCACACTGACGCTCACGTCACCGAAGGGATCGCACTGCTACGGGAGAGTGGTACAGAGACGGGATGGCCGAGGGGGTCGCAGCAGCCACAGGGGAGGAGAGACGGGTTCTGCGAGGTGGGCAGCACGTGCGGCAGCAAGCATGAGTGGGACACGGATGGTGCCAGAGGCCAGTGTTAGCACTTCTTATTTAACTGCGCTTCTCTAACTTATTTTGTGATGCTCCTGAAAAACAGAAATTTAGGTAAAGAGAGAGTGATACAGCCCTTGGAGTAGAAAAAATGACCCGCAGCTGAGTCCGGGAAGTGTGAGGGGGGGGATCTGGAAGGGGAATGGCAAAGCAGGGACGGTACCCCTTGTCTCGCTGGAGAAAGAATCACTTATCCCGTTCCTGAGGAGTCAGTCCCTGTGGGGAGGGTAGAAGGTTTCTTCAGATTTGATTAATTTCGTACAATTTCATTGAATTGAAACGTGGTCTTCCGACAGAAAAACAGTTTGGAGCTGAGAATGCTTTGCTTTTGCGTCTCATGACTCAGGCCTAAATTCATCCACTTTCATCTTCCCTCATTTGCAGTCTGCTTGCTTTCTGCCTGGCTAGTAAACTTTCTACTCAGTAAAAGTTGTGAGGTTTTTCCGTCTAGCAAATGAAGCTCCAGGCGTAGATCCTTTGCTGCTGCCACAGTGCAAAGACGGATAAAAAAGTAAGCTTTTATTAACAGAGACAAACTTGGGCCTCTGGCATCTTACGGCAAGCCCTGACAAAGTAGCTGTAGTCAAAGTCTAATTTTAAACACAGAGAGCAAAAGTCATAGACGGCATATGGGCACCTCCTCTTTGCACTGGCTAAACTCATGTTCTGCTGAGTGAGAAAAGCTGTTTTACCTGTGCTCTGATTTACTCCTATTTACGGTTTGTTTCTTTGGGAAATGCAAGTCATATTTTATAAAACTGTGTTTTACCTTGCAGTTTGGAACCCACAAAGTCACTTAATTCCTGAATGTGACATTGGATAAAATTGGTTTTCTTTCAAAAAACCCTAAAAATGCTGTCTTGGTCGCCTCATTTCAGGTAACAGTAATTATCTAAACGATTACTCTGCCTAAATTATTAGTTGCTGCCCGAATGACTGCCTGCATTGCTGGGTCACCTGGCAGTTTTTTATGAGCATTTTTATTGCCTATACATAAATAATTTTCTTTCCCGATGAATTCACAAGCTGCTGCCTCAGACTCTCCCTATGTATCGTCTGTGTGTTATCGGGGTCTGAAGCTAAGTGGGTAGATTGCTCACAGCAACGCATTTCATCCATGTCCTTTGGTTTCGGATGCAGCGTGCACCTCCAGCTGTCCAAGAGCACCTCCATTACCCAGCCTTGTGGCAGAGCAAATAGCATTCTGGCCTCAGTCTTCAAGCAGTAGATTAGTGACAGCAGTAGGCAGACAACTTTTGTCCCCAGGGAATATTAGAAATCTAGAGCTAGAAATAGATGGATTAACTGAAATGCAACCCAACCTCTGATCTACATTATTGCCTCTCTTCTTTATCTCACAAGGGAAGCAGAGATAAAGAGTGATAGACACTGATAATGATGGAAGTCCGCGATAATACACCGAAGTGATAAACTTCTTTGTGGCCCTCATTGTGCCCAGTTGTCTTCAGCTGGTTATGAGCTCTAGCCTCAAGCTATTTACACCATGATCAGGCTAGTAATTAGCAAAATGTTTAATATAATATAGAAGCAATTAGGAGGTGATAACATGCAATTAAGATGTGTTTTCAGATTAAAGATTTTATAGTGCTCTCTTTCTTGAAAAGATAAAGTGCCTATCTCAAAATGTCAAACTGCAGTGATTTAATCTGAGTTATTTTCAATTAATATGCATGTATTCTTGCGATGTGTTCACCGTTGTTATTGACATTGATAAATTAAGCTCATCCCAGCAGAATTTATCCTTGAGTCGCTCTATATTTCCTGAATGTCAGTTCTTTATTCGTATTTTTTTTATGCCTACAAGCTGTGCACGATCTAACTCTAAGTCCCTTGATTCATCCCTGGGATTACAGTAATGTGTCAGTCTGAGTGGAACAATAATCTGAAAGGGCATTGTTATAAATAGTGTGTTAGAATATAATTGTTTGTCATGTCGTTTCTCCCCTTTAAATCCCTCTGAGTCCTGTTTAAGTAATTTAGACAGCTAGAATGACAAGAGTCTGGAGACTTCACTTATAGAGTTGTCCAACCAGTCTTCAGCCTACCCTGTCTTTTGAGACTGTCTCATCTGCAAAGTAGGAAGTGCAAACAACAGATGAGTTCCGACTACACTGCGGATTTGTTATGAGATTTTGCTCAAGCCATTTATAGAACAATGTAAATGCTACTGGTGCTAATTTTGCCCTGGCTAGTCAATAGAAGTGCTTAGACAATAGACATTAGGGTGTTTCCTATCATCATTAAAGAAATTAGAATCCTAAAGCATTGCAATTCAGATACTGCAGTTCAATGTCTGAAGGCAAAGCTTTTTTTTTTTTTAGATGCTTTTTGATAAATTTTCTAATAATAATAGTTAAAAAAAGAGCTGAGGCAGGAAAGACAATTTTTTTTTTTTTTTTTTGATGGAGCCAGCTTTTTAGCAAAAGTAGTAAAACGCTTCCAAGGAAAAAATTGCTAGAAATGAGTGTGTCCTATTAGATCATCCAGTCCAGGTCCTGGATCATGCAGGATTATTCCTTGTAATGCATTTTTCTGCTCTTTAGTCCTCTCTAGGTTTTTCACACAGGCAATGAGGCATCAAAACATCAGAGGATTTTGCATACAGCGTGTATCAGGAAGGTTTTCCTGAATTTAACAATTATTTCCTTTCCTGTTTCTGCTAAGTATTTTCCCCATAGCTGGTGCTAACAGTTTTCAAATATTTGTGTCTAGGTCTCTTCTCTTGCTCTTTCTTCTACCCGCTTAGGGTCTGCTTTATGATATTTTGTTCATATGTGGTTGCAAAAAGGCAAGCTAGCTGACAGTCATTGCTGAGCAAGGCAATCTGTATTTGGCTTTATGTCATCCAGCTGTGATTAAACTCTTTGGAGACCATGGATTTAGTAAAGTAAGATGATATAACTCATCATAGCTTATGCTGACTGGCCAGTCGCTGTTATCATTTAGTCAGCTAACCCAGTTCTTCACAGGACTGCTTGAACACATTGGAATGTTGCCATTTGACAATCCCTGAGTCACTGTTGGTCAAGCCACATATATTTGATTCTCGCCTATAAGTAAACACCTGTAATATTTTTCATTAATTGTGCAGGCCAACTTCCAGCCTCTCAGTGTCTCTCAGGTAAGTCACTCAGGACGTAGGAACAAAATGCAGCTCTTGAATGTTATCTGTGAATACCTCAGTGTCCTGACCTTCGACTTGGCTTCACAGAGCATTTAAAAGACAAGGAAAGAACGAAAAACACAATTAAAGCAAGCTGCCAAAAGCTATAGAAGTGTCAGCTGGCACCACTGCTCATTATACAGCTGAAGTTGTTGACTTTTACATATATAAATGATCTGAGAAAAGCTATGTGAAGACTTGAAAAGAAGGCTTTCTTTTGGCAAAAGCAAAAAGGGGAAAAAAAGAACCTCTGCTGAAGTTTATTGGTGAGTAGGGAAACATCTCACTGTCCCTGAGCCAACAAGAAATCTCACTCTAGGATTAGCTTTACTCAGCTGATTCAACCCATCAGTACCGAGGTCAGACGGAAAGCAGTGACAATGTAACTGGCAAGTCGTAATAGCTTGGTTTGTCTTGGATCAGCACCAGAGGCATGACCAGTTATGTCCTGTCTGCACAGAAAGTCTTGAACCAGAAAGAATTATGGTACTTCCTTCTCCTGGTCCATGAGGTACTTCTGTGAGAGTAGCTTTGCTCAGTGGACCATGGCTGGGTACAGGACTTGCTGGGTGCACCATGCAGAAGGGATGGCAGCCGTGGGTGTGAGGCGGAGTCTGCAATGCGGGGACGGGTGTCCCAGCCTGACACAGCCCGGGTGCTTCAGCCAGCCTCGTGGTGGAGTGGGTCATCTGGACTCCAGCATGTGAGATTTTGGGGGAATTCCTTGCACGCTGGTAAAGCGATGCGTGGTGGAGCAGTCAATGTCACAGTGCAAAGATCACCCCGTCGTTCATCCTGCAGCTCAGGAAAGCCTCTGGTTTTCTATGTTTCCCTCCCTGAACAAGCAGTGCAGTAGTCCAGAGGTATTAACAGAGGGAGGTAGTAACTAAGGTTGGAAAAATGCAGGGTAGGAATAATAAAAATCTTAATGTTGCCAATATAAGACTAATACATAAACAAACATAGCAGTAACACAAACGTGTTAATGCCACTGGGACATGAACCAAGAGGGGTATTTCTGTGCTGGAGTTGCCTCTAGCTACAATTATAAGACCATTTGTACAGTACATTTTTGTTTAATATTTTTCTTTACAGGCACTCCATCAATGTCACTTACAGAGCTTACTGAATTATGCCACTCACATATTTAATAACAAATAATCCTTCCAGGAACTATTTCGGATTTAAGTGTGATTATAGTAAGGATATCCAATAGCTACTTTAACTTATACAAATATGTATTTTGCAAAGCTGCAGACTTAATTATACTGTAGCCTAGATATGTATCAGTTTTAGTTGTGCTTCTAACAAGTCCTTTTACTTTTGACCAAAAATGATGTGCATTACAAAATTTTTTCAAATAGTGTTTGCGATTATTATATTATCCCCTCACAGCTAAGAAGTGTGGCATTTAGAATGTTACAAAATGTGCCAAAGTGAGTTTTGGTTGCAGCTTCTCTGGGTTAATTTCTACATTAGTGAAATCAGAATCAAGTCCAATATTTCATGCAAATGGTCTTTCCTATGTGACATAACAGGAAACTGAAAAATTTTCGCTTGATCAACAGTGCTGGCTGGTAAAAGAAAAAGTAGTGTTCTTTTTTCTTGTGTTTGTTTCTCTGTTTCCACATTTATGTAATGCACATTTAAGAAAAGAGGAAAACAGATTTTTGCGAAGCTACCTTTGAACCGTAGAGTTGCTTTACAACACTTATTGCATTACTAACAAGCCACAGGTGTACACTACAGGAGCGGGTGAAAATGTAATTGAGGGGTATGATGACAGTTAATTGTCCATAATGTATTTATCCCAAGATGCACTTATGCATCTGTTATATATTTAGGTATTTGTTACTAGTAGCTTTGGTGATACTTAAGCAGAGGGGCATCTATATCTAAAAGACAATAAAAAAGGAAAATGCTATCAAGGGGCTCTAAAGTGGCAAGACAAAGAAACTTCGTCTCTTTTTCACTGTCTCTGAAATGAATAGGTCTATTTATTTCAATGGGATTTTTTTTTTCCACATATGCCATATTAAGGTTTGAGTACAAAACACTTGACTCTTGTTTCTGGGTGTACTACGGGACTGAATTACTTGATTACCTGCAGGCATTTTAGTAGTGATGTATTTTGATATTTGCCTTTCTCATATAGTTTCTTCTCTGTTTCAGCTTATTGTTGTTATAAAACAGCTTTGCACAATAGATTAAAGTAGTGTCTATTCACCCATTGACACATAGAGGATTTATGTGTGGGAGTAACCCACAAACTTCCCCTCCTCTTTACTGCCTCCCTCCATGCATGCCTTGAGAATAGATGTGATAATTAGTCATCTACTTTTATCTATATTTGTATGCCATCCAGACATTTAAGATGAGAACAACAAGTCGCTGTATCGAAGCGGTGTCCTGAATTCAAAATACAGCTCGGATGACTCTGGGCGATTATCCATTTTCTGGGCCTGCTTCTGCTCTCTGTGAAGTCAACAGCAAAACTCCCACAAGGGTCAGCGGTGAGTGGAGTTGAGCCTCAAAAAATGAGGTTATTCTTTTTGAGATTGCTCAGCAGGAGTCAAATACTGAAACCAAACTGCATATCTTTAAAATCCAGCGTAGATTAGATTAATAACAACATCATTTTAGGGCAGTGGGTAGTATCAGGCAGACACTCAGCAAATAGCTCATGCTTTCCAAAGGTTATGATGTAAATGGACAAGCTGTATGAGGGGAAGGCATATCGGGCGGCGGCAGAGCTGAGATCCTAGCCCAGCTGTGCAGTGCGTTATGCTCCTTGGAAAGTTAACTCTGTAATCAGAGTTCATCTTTCTTGCCGTGGAGCTGGCCCTGCATTCAGATTTGCTTGCACAGGCCCCCATCAAGTTTAACAGGATTTTGTAGGGGTGGCAGTAGCCCAACTACATATAAGATCGAGGCCTATATAACCACATTATCTTAAAAGACCAGAACTCGGTTCATATCAGAAGCTGTTTGCTCATTTGAAATTGGCTAAACATTAGCATCTTAGAAATATTATCTGAAGTTGCTGAACACTGATATTAACCTGCTGCATGCTTGGAGTGCTCTGATAAAAATGCAGTTGCTGTGGTAATTGTTATATTATGTTCAGAGAAGTGCCAAGAATATAATTGCTTGCAAAATGACTGTGCAGTTCAGCTTTAATCTACATGGCAAAAATGTTTACTAAAATTAAAAAAAAAAAAAAAATCCAAGTCTTTGCATAAACAAATATATTCAGAAGTAGACTCTCTATTAAACTTTTAACACCAAAATTATGTTTATAGTTTATTAACCAGATGCTATTTGTAATGTCTGCTGTTTGTTAAAACCAAAACCAAAAAGCACACAGCACTCAAGAAACCCCAACAAAAACCAAAACCCCCAAAACACAACAAACCCAAAACCACCAGAGGATGATTTCCTTAAGAATGTTCTCTCAGGTATGTTCAGAATATTAATTAGGCCCATCTATTTCTGTCGGATAATAACAATGTCCAAGAACTGAATAGAATCTGTGACCTGTGAAAGGGCCATTCATATGCTTTAGTCTGCCTTAGCGCATTCCTTAACAAGTGAACATAGACCTTTTTCATAGTCATCCTAAATGTTTCAACTGTGTGTTTCATGGTTTGGTTCTTGTGTCTCCAAAACACATAGCTTTTCTCTTTCTTTCTTTTCTTTTCTTTTCTTTTCTTTTTCTCTCTCTCCTTTTTTTTTTTTTTTTTTTTCCTTCTTTTTCGGTCTAGTGGGAAGTATTCCATGCTCTCCTCATTTAAATGCTTATGCCTTTATGGTTATTTTTACTGCCATACCTATGGGGCTTCTTACTGTATCGCCTGTAGCTGAAGGAGATTTTAAAGGAATTAAATTTATTCAGTTTAAATCTTCAGGGGCATACAACAATATCTTAAACAATTAGCAATAATTAAAAAGCATCTATTCGAACTGTGTAAAAAGCAAATAGATTTAATTTAAATACAGTAGTCAGGCCTAAAGGTTTTTTTCATTAAAACCAGGAAGGGTCTTTCCTCCTCCCCACCCTGCTTTTATTTTAGGCAACTTTTCAGCAGTTACTTTGTTAAAGTATTTTGTCAGTTGTTCAGTGGCTTCCAACATGTGAAATGAGTTTGTTGGTTCAGAGCATTTCCCGGAGGGTTTGCGTTAGGGATTGCCAAAGCCTCCACAGAGCTGACCTAGGTACACTGCTTGGTTGCCTAAGCTGAGGCCAGAGGTTGAGCTGCTTTGGAAACTTAAGAGCCTGCTCTGTTAAATGCGACTCCTTCAATGTTCGGCACGCCGGCTGTACAAATATATCTGCAGTACAGTGGTCTAATGGAGATATGGTCAAATGTATGTAATCACTGTATATCCCAGTAACTATAATAATTATAATAAACAGTAATACAACATTAGAAATATTTTAAGGTCTTACAAACAAATCTCTGCTCAATGTGTGATCGTAAGTGGTTGGATTTGCTGTAGCGACTCTCCTTTGACGCAGCGCTGTTTGTGAGCAGAACAATCCTCACAAGTGGTGCATGTGCCAGGAGCAGTTTCTGTTGCTGCCGGTCACCAGTGATGGTGAAAGGTACCTTCAGGTGGGACTCTGGCTGAGCCAGAGCTCCTTCCCAAGGCAGTCCCAGTCCATCCTGCATTGGTTATAATGGGATATATACTTGGGAATGTAAGGTCAAATACTGGATAGAACTGGGAGATATTAATTTGTGCTGTTATGACCGAATTAGGGTGTTCATGCCATTCCTTGCTTGTCTCTGCTCTTCTCCCTCCCTTCCTTTCTGTTCAAAGCTATGTTCAAATTTTTCTTGAGGATTGTAGCACAAAAAATGCTATTGGGGTGCAGTGTCACTCAAGTACTTTTTGGTAGCAATTTTGAGTTAAAGATGCTTGTCCATATCTGATCACTCTCGGTCCCACAGCACAGCTCATTGATTGAAAAAGAAACTTGTGCTGACACATGAGGGAGGCCAGTGCATGGCAGCCAGGGACAGGGACAGGGAGGACCCGGTGGGGCTAAGGCAGAGCAGCAGCTGCTTGTGCCGGCAGGGAGTAATGTCTGCAGAACTGCACTTTTCCTGGGTTGTAATCAAAATAACATAGACTTTTAGACTCAAACTGAGAAAGTTTTATTTGCATAGTTTATCAAGGTGCTTAAAAACACTTGGATTCAGGTAGCCGCCTTTTTTTAATTCAGCCAAAAATGTATATATTTGACTAATGTGGTTTGGGTTTTTTTCAGCTTGGAGTCTGAGGATATTTTCGTAAGGGGATGAAAGGGAAGGGATAAATTCTAGACAGTTTGTTGTAAGTGCCAAAGAAAGTGACAGCTATCTACATGAGCAAAATTTCTAACAGCACCTCACATCCACTGGAAAATGCTTAAGAGTCCACAAATAGAAAAAGGTTAAAAACTACTGACCTAAATACTTGGTTCAATTTTCAAGAGTGATGAGCATCCAACTGTTCTCATTGATTATAAACAGATGATGATAACGAATAACAGCTCCCATAGTTGATGAAAGGCATCTTTTCTGGGGAACTTGTCCACAGATGCTTAGAAGAAGGATACATCTAATACAAGTCTTTGATAAGGAGGAACATTTCTCCCTTGGTTGTCTATTTTGTATGCATAGCGTACATAAATATTTTTGCTTTCACACTATCTTATTTTTCCTTAGAACTCAGTTTAGAATTGAACTGTAGCAGATAAGAGAAAGCATAAGACAAGATCTTATTTTCATGTGTGGATTCATGCTTCAGTCCTGAAACTGCTTTCATATTTACTGTATTATTTGACCACCTTTTTTAACCTTAGTAAATTCAACATCCTATAATACAGAGGAGTTAGAAAAATGTATGAGGAATCTGTTAAATTTTATACCAGCTTTAGATCTTTTCTTTTGCTTGCCACGTCCAAAAGGTTTCGTGTTTTGATTCTATATTGTTGTGGTAAATACAGAACAACTGTGTTGTTTACTGCGAGGAAAATTGTACCAAGTGTTACCAGGAGAAAACTGAAGCTTGCATTTTAATTGAAAATTCTGGACACCCTCCTTAAAGTTTTTCTTTTTGATGTTGTCATTCATATACTTCAGATCTCTTGGTTTTTAGAGCTTTGTTTTAATTAATCTTTTGAAAGTTTCTGTAAGATTGATGTGGGCAGTGAATTTTGTCAGTCTTGTTTTGCAATACTAGTGCTTGTGACTGACAAGAATCTAAGCTGAAAATATGTGAAGTCCTCTTGTCAAAAAGGCTTATCAGTCTATTCAAAATATCTGTGTTCTATAAAATAATAGCCTTGGTCCATTTTGTCAAATTCAATACTGCTCTGATCTATCAGGGTAGCTATGTAACACCAGTTGTCAACAATGAAACAAGCTTCTTGTGAAAGGATGTTTTTCAGCACCTCTGACTGTAAGTGAGGGCATTAAGTTGCAGTACTGACATTAGCTGGAACCGGTTTATACGCAGACGAAGCCACCTGATCAGTACCCTACCAAGAGAGTATTTGTATAAAGTTTTGGTTAAATCAGTAATCTACTCTCAGGAACTTTTAAAGATATTGAACTGAACTCCTTCTCCCAAAATCCACAAGACCGCTATTTAAAAATAGATATCCTAGTCTTGCATGTTGGGAGCATTTATGGTCGCTGTGCCATTTTCATACAAGGTGCTAAGCTTGTCTGTGTGAGCAATGCTGAGCATAGCCCGTAGCTCCCAGGCTTGCTCACTGTGCCTAGTACACATTGAGTGTACACATCAAGAATGGGATCTGGAGTCAGTGAGCCACTGATAAATCATAATGGAGTGGAGCAGAAAAAAGTTGCTCAGATGGAAAGGAGATCTGCAGGCAGCTGCCGGTGCTCGTGTCCAGCAAGTGAATGAAGCTGTGCTGTGGGTGAGGGCAGCAACAGTTGTGCAGGTACTGCATTGCCCCACCTCCTTTTAATGACACCCAAATGCACTTAAAACCATCAGTTTCACATTGTGACTTAATAGTTAAAGAGAGGTTGTTTAATAAATATATACTATCATCCTCTCCACTCAGAAGAGGGAGCCAGAAAGCCAAACTCAGGGAATGCTGGGGGCCGTAGAAATGCGAAGGCTGCTGAGAACACACACATGCAAATGGCAAATTTGATTACAACGATGGGCTGTCTGCTTTGCAGCTCCTGGAAGCCCACCCTCAGCCATAAAAATGCAAAAATAGTGCAACAGGCAATGTGGCAGAACAGGGCGCTCTGTATTCATTCACAATTAGGTGTTCTATTCTGTTGTCACCAGATGCTGCCACGCACATTACACAACAGAAATGGGATTAGCAGGAATAACAAAAACCTGTCAAAGCACAAAACCATGGCCTAGTAGTCCTGACAAATTAAACAGCCTACAATGAGTGCCAGAGCATGAAAATCACTCACCCTTCCTCTTCTATCTCTCAGAGGTAGGCAGTAAATGCCTTCTTAAAGGCAGGCCACCATGTAGCCAACAGTAGAAGTAGAGTAAAAAAGGCATTTTCATTTCTGATTGAGTGTAGATTAAGGACAAACCACCTGAATAGTGAACATCTGAAAGATATTTGTTTCATTCTGTTAAATACAGAATAATTTGCATGCTCCTGGTATGTCCTACGTAACCCATGTTAGAAATTATGTTATACCATTTCTATACATATGAGCTTCCATGGAATGCTGTTAGCTTGATTTGTATCTGTGTAATGCAAGATAAAATAGGTCCAATAGCTATGTGAGACTCATGTTTTGCTCACCATGCTCATGTTGGTGGGTCATCAACACGGGATGCTGGAGGATTCAGAGGGTGAGAGAAGACTATTTGTATAGAAACTAGCTCCAAGGCTGGAAACCAGATGATGAGTTCTTTGTGTATTGCTCTGGGACAGCTGCAGTGTTTGCAGGTTTTTAAGATAAGAACAGGAAGCTCATGTCTGCGATAGTCTGTTTTACTTATCTTGAGTCTAATAATGGTGTCATTAAGCTGAGCAGCCAACTGTGCTTGAAATTTCTCTAGGGCTATATGACGAGTTGCTCCTCTTAACCCAGTTGTCCATTCTGCATCAAACTCATGTCAAAAGCGGTGACTTGTAACAAGCTTTTTCACCTGCTTTTTTCAAGGCATCTTTCGCTTTTGAGGGCTGCCTACTTTAGTATTCTCTGTGGATGGTGATCATTTGCCACTCTTATTGCATCTGTACAGCTCTTCAGCTGGAAATTTTTTCTCCCAGCCACTCTCAGGCATTATTTGCTGATCCTAAACTTGGTGAACTTTTATCCTTGCCATAACCTCAGCTGTATGGTTCTTCATTTTTGCTATTTGTGATTTCTAATAACGGAAGTGAATGGACATCAGCTATGGGGAAACGGGAGATAAGTAGCTGGAAGATCAAAATCTTTAGGCAGCTTTCTAGATGATACTTACTTTCACAGTGTTCTTTTTTTCCCCCTATACTTCTTTATCCTCACTTTTCTTCCTCCCTAAGGGGTGGCAGATAAGTCACTCAGCTTTAGTGCTACTGTAAGTTTAGATGACCAATTCAGCAAGGGTGACAAATGCTACTTTCTTGCCTTTTTCCTGACCCCATAAGATTTCCAAGATTTCTTCTGGGAATTACTTACAGAAGATGTATTTCTTTATCTGTGGCACAAAAACCATTTTTCCCCTTTATTTCCGCCCTCTGAGAAAGTCCTTGGAGTAATAGGTAAAATGTCAGAAATAATTAAGAAAAATACTGATATACACTGTGGCAGAGAATTATACCTTTTGAGATGGTCGTTGCCATCATCTGTAATCAGTCCCCTGATAGATATAAACACCAGCTTTATCACCTTGTTTAGATGATGATGTGTTGAATCAATGTTGATGAAGACTATTTTGGCAACTTCAGTTAAAGGGAAAGAATAGTTTCCATTGCGAAGCAGAGGACATAAGTTCAAAACAGGGTAATTGACACAAAATACAGACATTCCTTTATATAATATCTATTTGATCCTGTTCATAAATATTCTTTCTTATCCTTTTCATTCTTAATTTTTCTTTTATTACTTTTACCTTAGAAGCCTCTAAACATGGAAAGTAAACATCTCTCTGTAAGAGTGCTTAGGCAGCAACTAGTGTTAATATGTCTAACATATTAAACACTCAGAACATCATGTCTACAGTGGCAGGCAAGTGGCAATGTCTAAAATCAAAGAGCTTATGTCATTTTAATGTTATGGAGGAAAAAATAGGTAGGGGCAGGTTACACCTTAAGGAATTCCCTGTGATGTGGTGACTCCATAGTATATATACTAATATTGTTGCAGCCGTATACTATACTACATAAAAGGGAAAGGGACCAGAGATGTTTCCTATGGCATATCTAGGAAATTTGTAGTTTCCCTTGGGGTTTACTACAGAAGATGACAGCCGTGGAGATAAAGGGGCATCGTGAGTGAGAAGACTGCCACAGTGAAGAGAGTAAAAGAGTGAACTTAAAGGGGGGTGATTTGCAAGATAGCAGAGACATTGGCAGGTAAGAAATGGAGATTTGATGTTAGTGTGGTAGAACAGGTAAATGCAGAAAAGAAGAAAAGCTATAGGAAGAAGAATAGGAATGGCAAGAAAATATGAGGGAAGATGTACAGAGGGCGAATATGCCTAAAATAAACACAAGGCACCAGCTGATGCTGGCGTGGTGCTCTGGGCTGATGATAGCACAGTTCTGTCCCAAAAATTTCCTGTCTAAGAGCTTGCTTTCTGCTTGGCGTGGAGAGTATGTATCCAGTGAGTACACATGCCTAGGAGCAATGTCTTTACTTTTCGGGCTAAGTGGCTATTTGGATTATTAGGTGTTTATGTCCTTAAGAACGAACCTTTTTGTCCTGCATCTTAAAAGAAAAGGTCATATTTATTTTCAAGGGAAATGGATCATGACTAGATTTATAGTACTGTGTACTCAAAGATCAAATTGCATGACCGCAAGCATTTATATTTTTATTTATAGGAAATAATATAAAGGAGCAAGAAGCTTATTTGCAGCTTAAGTGTTGAGCATTTATCTTTTTCAAAATGCATTAGAAAGGCGAATGGACTTGGAATGCCAGTTAAAAAGCTAGGATCACTCACTGTAATTTATTACTTTTTATATTTAGGTAGATTTGAAGTACGAGTTATAGTGCCTGCAGATCAACTTGAACTGCTCTACTATATTTTATGAGGTACAAGGTAGCAATTGGTTACATAAGGGGCTAAAGATTTGGTACTAAATCCTCTTCAACTTTTAAATGATACTTCTGTATTCTTTGATTTTTTTTAAAAAGCCTTAACAGCTATGTCTACATAGTAAGTAGGTACCTTAACCTGCTTTGGAATGGATCTCCATATAAAAAGCCTTGCATCCACATGCAAACATCTGTAGATCACTCAAAAAAATTTTCCAGACCTTGGGAATTCTGGGATATTGGGACAGTGCTCAGGTCTACATTAGACTTAAAAATTAGCTGTGTCCAAAATCCTCAGCAGGGACATGCTGTGTTCACATGATGGACAACCCCTCAAGCCAAAGCTGTGTAAACAAACTAATCTATTGTCTCAAAACTTTTATATAAAACCCAGATTCTTCCAGAAGTTTTTCTAGAGCTTTTCTGGTATGTTTTGACCTCTCTCTTTCTCTACCTTTAAATTTCTTTTTTCCTTGTCTACCTATTCAAAGCAAAACTAACAGTGGAAAAATTATCTTGTTTGTGTCACAGATAGAGCAGCTCTCTGATGACAAACAATAGCTCTATGTTCATTAACAGGCATGAAAATCCACTGAAGCTGACTTAGGAAGCCTAGATTTTGCTGCCTTCATAGACTTCTGTATCTTGGAAGCATGGAAAACTCCCTGGTGTCTGAGACGTGCATACAGTCTCACAGAATACGGTATGTGAATATAGTCTAATACGTGTATCTGGGAGCTGGAGAGTACATTGTCTTTTCATGTAAATGTATTAGTAAAGTCCCCAGAACTAATTTCTTGAAGTGGTTAGGAGAGCTGACAGAGCATAGCAGAGCTGGAAACTCTTTTTCTTGTTGCTCAGCAGACTGTGTTGAGTGTCTGGACTCAGCAGAGCACCGCACACATCCGGTAAGTACAAATTGTTGACATCACTTGAAGATTATTGTTATCTCTGGAAGACTGCCTGTCATGTGGATAGTTTTGACGCACAATATGATGTGTGGCGTGAAGCAAGTTTTGCATGTTTTCAGACAGAATACAAACCCAAGAGCTGCAGAGCATATCAGTGCAGAAATAGCCAAGGGGACCTGGCAACCAAACAATGGCTCCTGGTGGCCCAAAACCTGGTTCTACCGGAGCTTCTGGAAATGCCCCATCTCCTCACCTCACTGCTGGCTCCACAGGGCTTTGAATCAGGCTCTGTCCAGCTGACACTGCGAAAGCTGAGTCTGCCTTTGCATTTGAGCTTGGATCAGGAGTACACTTCTAAAGCAAACTTGTGACTGTCTCCACTGTTTACGCTTTCATTCATGTTGAGGAACGGTCTTTAGTACATGAACTGGAATTAATTTTGGATAAAAGTAAACCAGAAGACGTGCTCTAGGATTACATCTGACACATTCCAGCTAGAAATAGGTAGTCAGGCTGTGGGGTTAAACAGAGACAGTCCAAAGTAAAAATAAATAAATAAAAAAAAAATGCTTGTGATGCAGATTTCTGGTCCTCACTGTCAACTCCTTTGCTCTGCAGATCTATTTCTGCTGGTCTGCACTATTTGCCAATGTGGATGTAGCCTTAAGGTTCAACTGAGCATTTTTTTGCAGTGTAAAAAGATCTTTCTGGTAGCTTCAGAAGATGCTCAGTCTGTCTGTGGTTCAGGTTCTTAAAAAGGGAAATGGAGAAGATAATACTTGGCCATCTTTATCAAACAGTACACATCTCAGATGAAAGCCTAAGTAAGTCCAAAGTGTAGTAATAAATATTTTAATTCTTACTATGGCTCCAGGATCTTCATACAATTCTCTTTAATATATACATATATTTTAAAGGTGCAGATCTGAACTGTAAAAATACACCAAAGTTCATGGCAGTGCAAATAATCAAATCCTCTTAATATAAGCTCTGCTTGGTCTCCCATATGATTTTCAGTGCCTGGTAATTGTTTATAGACCAGTTTCCCTTGCAGTGCTGCTTATGTATGTATATATAACAGGAAAGGAGAACAGCAGCCTCTCTTGGTGTAGCAGACAGTTGCTAAATAAATCTGTACTAGACGGGTACAGCGTCACCCTAAATGAGGCATAAATCATGAATCAAACTTTAGAAATGATGATACTAACTAGGGCAGTGTGGCAGTGTGAATCTTTCATGAGAAAAAAAATACATTTTGCAGTGTTTCGTTTCAGCTGTTTTAATAATACTCAAAGTTTGTTCACTGAGGACTTCATGCCATTTGGATTGTTTTCATTGAAATGTGAAAGCAATGTACGCATATCCAAGTGAAATTAGATTTAGGGTTTATTCTCCTCTTTTTGAAAAACAAAGGTACTTAGTACACACCATAGGAATTGCTTATGACACTAGGATATCAGGCCATTTTTATGGAATTGCAAGAAAAGTGCTGTTGGCAGTGCTTTGAACTGGTGAAAGAGATACATTCCTTATTATTCAGATGTATTTTGCTTTCTGTGTTAATATATGATAAATATACAATCAGTTCTATAAGTCCTTGAAAGATATGATATTCACTTCAGTATTTTAAAATTATGTTTGATCCATCTTAAGTTTCAGCATGAGTTCTCATTGGCAGCATGACGTTAAATCATCAGAGCACCATTGATCAACTGACTTATTTAACACTGCACAAACAGCAAGAACTTACACTGGGCCACAAACCCCACCGCATGCCTTTGCCATTGAGAAAGTTAATAATTTCGCACTGACAGGTTATTAAGTTCTTTCTAGCCCCAGAGTTAATATGAAAAATATTTAGAAGAGGCTTCTGGGCAAAGAACAAGCCGGGTTGGGTCTGGTCCCAGATCAGCGTGAGCTGTTCCAGGTGAGACGGTCACTGCTAGATCTGTTCAGAGCCTCAGCTTCTCCACCTGAAAAATGGGGGAAATTATTCTAGCCCTTATAATGTAGTTACAGATTGACTGGGTCCCATTCCTTTCAATCCATTTTCTGCTGCTGCTGTAGGATAGCATTTCCCAAGTGCTGTAATCCTTAACCAATTATCTTAGACTTCAGTCTGACTCGGCTCATTACATGTTTCTCTGTTCTCCATTCCCTGCTCATCTTTCTTTGATGTTGCATTTTCATACATTACATTCCCCACATGCACTTGTAGGATTCAGCCTATATTGGCCTTATTATAACTTTCACCATCTTCATAATGAACTGGCTCTGTTTTCTCATTTCATGTAATGAAAAAAAACCAATGTCAAATAGCAACCATTAATAGTATGAATTTCTCCATCTCGCTAAACAGAAACACTCAGATCTTCACCTGATAAATTTAGTAAAATTTGATCTAACACTGTCTCCTTCGAAACACCAGCCTGGCATCTAAATTAGGTCTTAGATTAGAACAGTCATCAAGGCTCCCTCTTTCCTCTAGGAAAAAACAGAAGTATTTGGAGAATGATTCAGCCTGTACAAGGTGAATCCTTAAATACAAGATGAAGGTGCGTGAACACCCACCATGGAGCAGGGGAGCAGCCTGGGACACCTGGACTCCCGACTTCGCATCCTTTACAGAAGGAACAGCTACATAGGCCATATTCTTCAGCCTGCCAAAAAAGTAATGCAGAGAAGATGTGAAAAAGGGTCAGAAGATCATGACTGCCATGGAGAGGAAGAAGTGCCCGCTGTTTTTTCTGATATCAAAAGTGTGGGCATTAAATGAAGGCAACATGCACAGCCTCGGAGGAGACCTCAGTGGTTCTGCACACAGTGTGTAGCTGAGCTTTACCTGCTGTGAGCCCGCATGCTGTAGGTACTGATCCTTTATGGGGGTTCAGTGGGCAACTGGAGAAGTTCACGGAAGAGAAATCCAGCAAGGACTGCTAATAGGAAGCCTCTAAGATGCAAATTTCTGGAGGCTGGCAGAGATTTCTGGGCAAATAACACTAAATGTTTACTCCTTTCTTGCGCTAGTTCCCAGGCATCCACTTTTGGTCACTATCAAGGACAACTGGGCTGAATGCACATCTTGCACAAGCTGGTAAGACACTTCTTATAGTCTTCAATACCTCAGCTATCTGTAAGGTGGTGAAGTGAATCTGTGCCTCCATTCGCAATGTGTGGTTGTGGGTTCCCCGTAGAGGACAGTTTGTTCAGACCTGCTAATGGGCCTGCCCCTGCGAGCAGAGTTGCACATAGGCATTAGCATTTGTTAAGGTAAAGATCCTAACATAGCATTAAATTGAGTTTTGAACAAATGAGCTGATAGAAATGCCATCCAAATGATCACATTTCAGTTCAGCAAGACTGGATTTCTTTTCATTTGAGAGAGCTCTGATCTAATTTTGTGTCTTCCCACTGGATTTTTATTTCTCCCAGTCGGCAGTGTAATGGGTTACATTCTGGTAAAACACACAAATATTTTCTAACTGCAAACCATCATGTTTCAGTGGTTTCAGCTTTTCAGATTGTTATCTGCAACTGTTATTACTACACTATTGTAACCACCACTTTTTTCCATATTGAATGCACTGCTATTTGAACTCTGATCCCTTGGATAGAGCATGAACAGCACCTTTAGTAGGATGGCAAATGCTGTCTGTTAAACCATGGCCATTTAAATGATCATAGTTTCTTTGTATATACGTTTACCGCTGGGGGAAAAAAAAAAAAGCTCTGGTCTTTTACTAATGGATGAATTGTGTGAAGTAGAGTATTTAACCATTTTAAAGCATGGAGTGTGTATGTGCTGAGTTGTTTGTGGGACTGAATTTCTAATAACTTTTTTAATTGGAGGTTGAATTCAGGTCCAAGTGGGCAGATCTTAATAACTATATAAACCACTAATCACACCACTAGGCAGATCTTGATGTGTCTTCAATATTTAATTCAGTCAGATATCCTTAAATAATTCAGTGATTTTTAATTAAAGAAAATAGGGTATTTAGTTGATTTTTTTAGGCTGGGGAATATTTATCAACATGATTCCGTGCCTTTACTCTTCTCTCATATCTTTTCTTTCCCTGTTTGGTATTTTATGGCTTTTGGATTCTTTCTTAGTTACATATTTTTCTAAAAACAGGGACTTTGATTTGTAAATGTGAGTGTGATCAATAAAAACCTATGGCTTCAAAGTGTCCTTATTTATATTTAAATCCTTCCTCTCACCTGCTGTTTGTTGCTCTTTAGTTATGTCACCAATCCCACTAGAGCTCAAAATCTTAGCTGGACCTCTCTAAACTCCCAGGCATGTTCTTTTCCCATGTACTCTCCTGTCCCTGCAGCTTCTGATGTAAAACAGATTTAAGTTTGTATAGAGCAGAGGTCAACATGAAAGCTTAAAACAAAACAAAAAAAGCGCTGGCATTCAACTTTTAGCTCTGGTTCTTATTATAACTCAAAGCTCTATTTTAGTAATTTAAAAATGGTAGTATTGTTCTACATCCATACCTTTCACTTTCACTGAATTTCTTAATGACTGCGATGCCCAGTTTAGATAAACTTCTAGACTAGTTGATGACCATTTGGATGAACTGCAGCCAGTTATGCCACAATGGTAAAATTGACAATTATTTTGCAAATTGAGCTCTGTGAAGTTTGCATTTATTTTGCTTTAGGTTATGGCCAAGAGCAAAGCTTTGAACCCATTTCTCCCATTCCTGAGTAGTTATTTGCACAGCCATGACTTTGGTGAGCCTTTGGCATGGGTAGTGGGAGTAGTGGCTTCACAAGATCACTTCAGTGATAGATTTCCTAAAAGTTTATTGCTAAGTACTTCAATTTTTTTTTTTTTTTTAACAGCCTTTTCAGTTCTGTAGCTTTGTAGTAACACATACCTTTCTGAGTGCCTCAGTAAATAATCATGATTTAAGTGTTGAACTTAAATACTGCATGCTATGGCTCAATGTGTTAGTCCATTTACCAGTGTTGTATATATGTACCCAGCCTTCTGCATTTTTCAGTGTTTAATCAGATGGAAATAGCAATTGGAGGTGTAATTCAGTGTTGTGCTTAAGGTCATTAGACCCTGTGGTAATGGGTAAATCCAGACCCTGCTGTGGCCTTATAAGGCAATTTGGCAAAGAAGCCAGTGCTATTTTACTGAGCCAATGAGAGTTGGACAGGGACTATGTCCCCGTTAAGGGACGAAGCCCCACTGTATGAATTTGCTGTGTTTTAGCTTATGTGGAACATGTCTAAGCTGACAAGGATCTATACAGAGTGCCTGCCAGTCTCTCCTCTTCTTCTAGGGAGAGGTATGTACCCAGCACAGCCCTAGAGCTGCTCCCTGGTGTGCTCCAAAACTGTTTGTCTTTCTGCTCTTCAGTTCAACATCCACCCTGAACGTAAATTTCTGTGGAAAAGGTAATTTTTCCCCAGGAATTTCATTCATGCAAAATGAACCCTGAGATGAGCTAGAAGGTAATGAAGGTATTCACTGTAATAATTAATTATAAATCAGAATAGAAAGCCTAATATTATAAAGGTTTAGGTCTTATCCTGTAGTGGGTTGGCAATTAGACTGAAGTTAGAAGGATACAAGACGTATCTGCAACTTCATGGGAGCTCATAAAAGACTGTAGTTGGTATTCTGCCCATAGCAAAGTCTGAGACTAGCTCTCACCTGTGAATTTGGTATTAATTTAGCACCTCTTTTTCTTCTGGA
>NW_009192046.1:167504-200904 GCF_000690835.1 Fulmarus glacialis
ACTCTTTCCTCAATGGTCACTTATTGCCCCTCTGGTAGAGATGGCTTCTTCATGGAGATGGAAGATGGGGTAGAATGCAGAGAGCAGATAAAAAGACACTGGTAAAATGGAGTCCTCTGAAAAAGTAGAGGGAGGTTTTTTTATGCCTGATAGCTAAAAAACTATCATGGCCCTAGGGCCTTCAAATGTGTTTGATTCTTTTGTCTGCAGTAAGGAATTTGAGCTCTTTGAGCATTTTGGGGAAGGTCAGGTGGTTAATTTTGAAGTTGTTTGCCACAGCTGTGTAAATCTTAGAGAACCCCATGAGGCCTTGACTGCCTAGTATAAACTCAGGAGATCTGAGGTGGACATTGTAAGATGCCGGACTTTATCACAAGAACACTGTAGCTGGCAAGGAAGAGTCATTTGCGGATGATTCTGAGGTGGAAGGAAGGAAGGAGAGAATGATCTGGCATGACATTTGGATCTAGGATGCCATGGGGTATTCAAGCAACAGATATTCTTTAGAATCCACTGAAGATTTAAGATTATTGTAATACCTCTCATTCCTTGCACAAGAGCTCTGTAAATCATGCCGAAGTGTAGGAAATTTTAGAAATTGCAACAAATGCTATTGTTAACCCCAAAGTGCTTACAAATCATTAATTCAGTTCCAAAAAACCTTTAGATGAAAATAATAGAAACAATACATGCAATGCATATAGTAAAAGCTAATGTGCCACATTTTCAAGCCTTCTCTGATATTATTAAGGGTTACAAATGTTGTCTTT
The DNA here is from genome assembly GCF_000690835.1 of Fulmarus glacialis. NCBI lineage: Eukaryota > Metazoa > Chordata > Aves > Procellariiformes > Procellariidae > Fulmarus > Fulmarus glacialis. The sequence goes on from NW_009192046.1 coordinate 168,275, forward strand.
TTATTGTTAGACTTAATATATTGCATATCCTCCATTGTTACAGACAAACACTAAGTAACTGAGACTTGCATATAATCTTGAGCTGGCAATATTGTCCAGATGGCAGTCTTTATCCTCCAAACTGTGGCAATCCGTCTTCACCCTTGTTTCCATATTAATTACTCATCCACATTATTGTATGCTGATTAAAGCTAAAAAACTACAATTTCCAGGTCCTATTCCTAACCCTTTTGCACTATAATAATGAAACATGGTTGTTCATAATCTTGACAATTTTTTTTGTGATGAAGTCACCACAAAGGTATTCTGATACTCTCTGGTTAAAGTTGAAGGTGATTACATTTAGTCTTGTGTGTGTTCAGTGGACTCTTGTTTGGCACACGTGGCAGGTTACCATGTGAAAACAGGTAAAGTTGAAGAACATGGTAAAAGATAATTTCTTTCTTTTTTTTTTTTTTTAGATATAGGAAAACTGCCATTTTACAAAATCCAAAATTGCCTGCCTTTGCCTCCCGTGCTGTTGATGCCATTGGTATGGAGCATATTCTGCACAACTCTAGAAGTTAAGCTTTGTATTTCAATGCATTTGCAATTCTTCCTTTGGAAATACAAGATACAGCCCTGAAACTACTACAAGTTTTTGTCCGAGTATTAGATCACGTGGCCATTGAAAGAAACATTGTCTGAAGAAGGCTGTTCGTAGGCTAAATTTCCACCAACATCAAGATATCAGGTAAGAGTACATGTGCTAGTGAAAGCTTTAGGACTCCTTATATTCAAGACATCATTGCATAAAAAAATTGCAATGCATTGCATTTTGTTTGCTGGAGCCAGATTCTGTCCCCTGTATTGTCCTTCCATAACTACTTTAGAAAGGTTCACCAAAATAAATAGGGGTAGTTACAGAGCATTGGTTGCTTCCACTCACAAGCAGGACCGTCAAGATGCTATTATTTTCATGCAAATTATTTTTAATCTTTGAAAAGCTGTATTATAATTACTTAAACCTCTCTCTTTTTTTTTTTTTTTTTTCTCTCTCTCTCCTCTCTCCCTGCAATCTGAGTTAAGTAGGAGAAAATTCTGTCTTCAGAATCTCAAGTTTCAAAAGAAACATAACTGGATTTTGGATCGTTGACTTCCTTTTCCAGTGATGTGTCAAGTCCAGTATTTCAGTGTGAAACACAGACTGCCATAATGCAATGTGTTTAACCACCTCAATGATGCATCAACTGGAAGGAGTTCCCAAAGACTCAGTTCACACATGCACATGCACACAAAAAAAATGAGGGAGAAACAGTTGGGGAAGCGGAACATAAATCTTTTTCACATAGTTTGGCACAAATTTAATTATGAAGTATTTGTAAATGTTCAATCAATTAGACCACTCAATTGTTAAACTTTGAAGGCAGATTATCTTTTCCAAGAGAAAAGCTTCTCTTAACCAAGACCTTTTATGTTAACTGCTCCAGAAGGAAAATGCTACATTTGCCATAGGACGTGAATAGAGATGCAGGGGAAAAGTGTGTAATACCGTGGTGTCCTTGGCCGAATGTCAGGATTTTCACAGGAATGGGCTACTTAAACCGTTAAACTCCCAAATTACACCCACACCCACACCTCCCCCTCCCCCCCCAAAAAAAAGCAACCCACTTTTTTCTTCCCATTAGAAATTATATTTAATAGAAATAGTCATCTAGTGACTTTATCATATTTAATGTTTATAGTGGCAATTCAATATTAATTGCAGGTAGATTCACATTTACAAGTTGAAGAAACTGCATGAGGGCCCATTTATTTTTCCTTAATTTTCAAATACTTTTCCAGAGTCTCGCTTTCACGCTTGTTTTACTTGTAACCTATTTAAGTTCAAAACCTGGCAATTCCCAAACAAGATAGCATACTCTTCATAAATTATCAACAATCGTTTCACAAACATTGGGAACCACAGTTGGGTGGCTTGACTGGCATCTGGGTGCCATGGAGGGAAGACTTGTAAATATGGAGATACAGAAAACTAAGGGTGAGATGGGAGGGAGATCAATACCAGGAGAGTACATGCCATGCACTGTTGTATTTCTTGAGTATCACTTTCCAACTCTGTCATCGGGGGAAAAAACCTTAAACCCTCTTATGCCTGTCGGAGAGCGGGAACGCTGGTGGGTTTGGCAGCCCCACGATGGCACCAGAAGCAGCAGCAGTGAGACACTGGAGCTGGAGGTATGTCCCCTCTGCAGAGGAGAAACTCACAGGACAAATTCATTGCATACATTTTATGTAGACAAACCAGAGCTGTCTGCAGTCTGGGAGCAGATCGGAGCAGACCGTGAGTGGCTGTGGTCCACTGATGAAACAACCGAAATATCGTTCAAACAGAAAACTGATTGCATTTACTCTCTCTTCTGTTGAAGACAGTCGCTGCGTTGGCTGCAGAAGGAGTTTGACTGAGCCCTGAACATGTAGACCAAAACTAAATCATAACCAGAGTCTGTCTGAAATCTTGTCTGCCAGCAATCACAACAGAAACGATGTCTGTCCAAGCGCTGCTGTTGTATCGTAACTATGAGCTGCCTCACTAATTCTAACTGAATGCGGGAGTCTCGGCTGCCTGCTTGTGACTGCATGTAACCTTTTCAAAAGCACCCAAATATCTTAGGAGCCTGAATCTCATTGAAAGTCAGATAGCTGAAGGGTGATTAACATAAACAATAGTCTAAATGCAGCAAGATTGCCTGGAATGGTCTCATAAATCTCAGAGCTTGCCTTCCACCCAAGTTTTGGCAGTTGTACTCTGGAAGTTGCATAGTGGCTGGCTGAGTGTTAAACAGTGTTTAGTTGGCCAAAGCTGGCTGATTTTTGGAAGAGCCAGTGGTTGCTAATTTTTTTCAGCCTCCCATCGCCCCTCCTCGCCCATGCCTGTTGATCGTATCTGGGGCTTTGCACTGGCCACATGATGTTGGTCTGTAGGTGTGTGGTGCTGCACGTATGTACCGCGTGCTACCCGAGGTGGTGGTGAGTGTGGAGTGTTCTCACAAAGCGTGCAGCGTGCCAGCTCTCTTTAGTTCAGTGAGGACTGGAGGGTTTTTTTCCCTGTGGATCTTTTACATGCAAGTCAGGCTTCACATAGCCCACAGGCAGAGAAAAAAAAAAAAAAAAAGAAATCCTCCACTACAGAGACAAATAGCAACATGTGGCTGGAAGATAACAGAAACGTACATGCAAGTGCAAAAATTAAATATGGAAATATGAAAATGAGGGATTTTTTTTTTTTAAAGCAAAAGAACTGATTCACTTGCCATTGCTGGAAATTACATGGGGCTTTAGTTCTTTAGCAGCCCATCTCAGAAAAACAAAATATAAAAAAAAAAGTCCATAGATAAGAAGGACCATCACAGTACCCTGTCTTTTTGATTGGCTTTGGCGGTGGGAACCTTTTGCAAAACTTTGCAGCCAGCCTGGAAAACAACAACAAAAAAAAGATAAAGGCAGAAAAGCACGTTAGAACAAAATGTGCAGAATGCAGATGTGCAGTATTCCTGCCTTCCCCGCTTTGTCTCCAGTCTTGCTGCAATGTCACACCTTCGTGAGAAACACTGGATTTATTTTAAAAGACTGTTTCTTCATTTTCCACTGTCACTTTCCGCAGCTCCTCCCTCCCTCCGTGTCCCTTCTCCATGTCCGTAGCCCACATCTTTGCCAGATATTTAATGTAAAAATGATTACCTCTGCTTCTTGCAAGCTCTGCCCCTGCTCTGTGGTGGTTTAAACAGGCTGCCTGGTTGCTGCAAAAAAAATCACGGTGCTCAGCAATGAGGCTGGTTGTCTCTGAGCCACATCACTCTGGAGTTTGCAGTTAAGAGCTGCCTCCAGGAGCAGCAGAGCAATAGAGATACAGACTAGTGTTAAAGATGCAGACTGCTGGGATCACTCTGTTCCTTCTCCTGTTAATGAGTCAGTCTGCATTTACAAAGGAATAAAGTAAAAAAACACCCATGATCCTGTAATTTTCGTTAGTCCCCAAGAAATCAGGTTATTGAAGTATTTTTCGGTAGGCAAGAAAATGAGTTATCTAGGCTTCCTCTTCTTATGCAAGGATTTTGTATTAATTTTGCCCATATTGCATTTTAAAGTGCATGGGGCTGGGACTGTGTCTCACCAGGGGCCTTTGCTGTGTCAGGTACAATTAGAAACCAAGGCTAATTGGGGCCAATATTCCGTTATATGTAGTCAAGTGATAGGGAAATGAGCTTTCATTTTAAGGTAACCGGTCCTGGTCTGTGTATGGGAGCAGTCCTGACTTTGGAAACAAGCACAGGCCCATTTTGCACCTACAGACACCAAATTTTCAGGGTGCAAAAATGAGCCTATTGAGTGACCTATTGAGTTTACTTATCAGAATACATCCTAAAAGCTTCAAGTCTGAGGCTGCATTGTTTGCTCTTTAAAACGCCAGAAAACACTTTTAAAAAAGCAATATTGTTTGATAGATAATTATCTTTAACATTACCTAGTAAAGGCAGCTTTCCATTAAACAACCAATAAATAATCTAAAATTGAGGTGATTTATCAGTCCCATGCTAGACAACTGGAGCCTCACGACAGCCCAGCCTTTATGGAGGGGAGCAGGGCTCTGCAGTGCACCAGGAAAGGCAGCGGATATGCTATTCATTCTTTAGCCATTAGAAATAATTAGGGAATCGTGGTCCCATCTCCTTCCCATCTGACTAATAACAAGTTGTGCTTCAGAGCGTGCTGTTACGAAGATTGGAGAAGGCAGGACTGTAGTTAAGCCTGTAGTTGTACGTGCCAGCGATGCTCAGGCCTTCAGAGCAAAGGGATCGCTAGCGCACAGGGAAAAGAGCCTGGTCCTTTTTTGGGTGTTTTGTAATATCCAGACTCCAAACAAAACAGAATGTGAGACAGCATTAATGTCCTTGGTGAGCAGAGGGTCCTTACTAGTACTCCCCTTGCTTGGCTATTCTCACTATGTTATTCTCCCACTTTTTGTTTGGTAAAATCGCAAATAGTCCCAGCTTGCAGAATGGTGTGACTGCAACATGGTGCACCCAGAAGAGGCTTGTGCTCAACAGGTCAGTGCCTGACAGGCTTCCAGGATGATGTATCCTGGTTAACAAGGTGCTCATGACCCTGAGCAATGGGCATATGAACACAGAAGGGAATAATCAGAGACAGAAGATTACTTGCTTTTTTATATTTCACATCAGTCTAAAGAAAATAGGTTTTCCTTTGTCTTGACAGAGTAATATCATTCTCCAAATGAGGTAGGCATCCTTTTACTACATCCTATTTGCTCTTCATTGTCACCCAGGCACTCTGTTCCCACAACTTCTGCTCTGCTTTGCACAGATATTTACTATTCTCTACTTGTTTCCTCTACTTTGAGACCTTATTTTCTCTGCTTCCCTCTCTTTATGTTTACTTTTTCCTTACAATGCTTCTCTTATCAAACTTTTTCTTCCACTTGAATAGCTCCTTTCCAATCATTTTTACTCTCCAGAGAGTGCCTATAATTTTCCTGGGCTAGTAACAAACCTCTGATTGACCACTCCTCAGCTTTGAAGAGTGTGTTTTACCATCTCAGCCATACAGATTGTGTACCTTATCTTCATCTTCTTCTGACATACAGTTCCTCTAACCATTCCTCCTGGTTTCCACAGGTCAGCTGGTCATATTCAGAGACTCTGGAAGCGTAACCTGCTTTGAAGGTTCGTGCTACCTGCTCATTTCCTGAATGGGAAACTGCCAAGTTTCATCTCCTCCCTACTACAGTTAACTCCAGGTATTCGTTCACTATTTTATGAGTGAGAAGGAGATTAGGGGATGGACTATTTCTCGTCTTTAAAGGGTGCACAAAATAGTCAATGTTTTTCATTTTGCCTACTCCTGATTGGCTCCAGAGAGGTGGGAAAGTGGAGATACAGACACTTCCATAACTTCTTGGAAGATTTCAGTAATGAGAGAGGATTGGTCTGGTCCATCCTGTACCTCCCCATGATCCTATGAGTGCAGTGAACAGATAAACCTGAGTTACTGCGGGCACTGGAGTGGATTTTCCTTCCCTGATTTGGCAAGGGCTTGGTGGAGACCTAGTCAATCAAAGTACTGTGCACACTTTGAAACCAAAGACAAATCAGTCTCCTCCTTTAATATGCTGAGCATTCATCATCACATTTCAGATCACATGTTTCTTGGAATGATTGCTTAAAGAAGGCACAGATAAAAAATAGAGGAGTCCAGTTCAGGTGTATAATGTACTCTCTGTATATGACTCCTCTTGTGGAATATAGGGAGGTTGTAAAAAACTGCACAGAATTAACATGTAGTAAGTTAAGTAAGTTCATACCTCATATATTAAATAAATAGCCACTCTGCTAGAGAAATACATACACACAGAGTATATGTTAATGTTAAATAAATATACAGATAGGAGGCAGTTTCATGTGCTTGTAAAGACTTTGTTGTCAATAGACCCACAGAATAATATCTGTCATTCCAGAAATGAGATCAGGGATCAAAAATGTTTTCACAGTTGCAAAAGTAATAAAGAAAAGCCTGCAATTTCTGCCTGATTGCAGCAGTAACTCCTGGGCCCCACTCTCACTTTTAATGGAGAGATGGGTGTTGCTGGGTGGGTAGGAGTATTTTTTGTTTTAATAATACAGTCTTTGATAACTTGTGGGAGGTCTTCAGTGTGAATCTTCCATGGACACTATGACCAGAAGAGCTTTACCAGCTTTTATGAGAGCAAAATGAGCCTTGTGATGTTTACTCAGTTCTTTGCTCTTTTTTGGAAAAGCTTTGGAATTATCTATCATTTAAAAAAAACCAAAACAAACAAAACAAAACAAAAAAAAACACCAACAAAATCTCCTGCTTTCTAGTTCTTGTAGTTTCAGTAAAAATAATTTTAAAAATCTGTCAATACAACCCAGTGATGATTAAAGGTGAGGGAAAAGCTTAGGAAAGCTGCAAGGTAAGAATTGCTATATTGTACCAGGGAAACGGTCTATATGTTGCAGCACCGTATCTTTGGCAGCAGCCAGGGTCTGAGGATTCAGTTGAAGACACAGAATTTGGTGACAGCAAATGAGGACTACACTGTTCCAGACCCAGGTCTCTTCTTTTTTGCCAGTAATTCAAGATAACTATTGTAATGCTGGAGGATCCTTGTATTAAACATCTGACTCCGATGTTTAATTGTTGAATTTAATCTGACTTCAGTGAAATATTGTGGTATTGCATATTAACACCCTAAATATCCAAAGTGAGGAAAAAAGGGTTTCCTTTTATTGGTTTTGAATTTGTATCTCTCTATTATCACTCCTTGTCCTTGTGTTACAAAACAAGGAGAACAGAAGCACTAGATCTATATTCTCTAAACCAGCTACGGTTTCACATACTTTTTATCATGTTCCAGACGAAGCTGTGCTATTGTTTTATACAATGCCAGTAGTACCACAGTACTTTAAACAGTTCTGTGAAATGCAGTTCTTTCTATTCCTACTGTTACCATTTCCTAGGACATTAGAAAAGATCCTGAGCCCAAAAAGTTGGATTAAGATCATCACTTCTTCAACATCTGAGGTGAGTGGCTCCTGTCATTTGGTTTGCACTTCTTCTTACTCCATCTGAGACAGCTTACAAATAGACTCCCCAACCTAACAAACAAGCAGGTCTTAAAGGCAGCTGTTTCTGCCGTTGTGCCCCTAATGAGTGAGCCCTAAAGAAAGTAATTTCTTTTCTCTTATCCATTATGTAGCATCAAAAACTGAATTCAAAACTTTCTGTAGTTTTAAGAGGTCTTCCCTTAGTGCTGGGGTTTTTGAGTAAACTGTGCACCTGATACTACTCAGACCCTAATTACTGTAAGTCAGGCACTTATTTCTTTCTACAAGAAACCCTTTTGTGTTATTAGAATACAAAAATGTCTAACTGACTGACTTCCATATAAAGGGGGAGGGGAAGGAGCCACACATAACTTGAGTTACTCGAGCATAAGGTATTTTTATTCAGTTTGAGCCCTTTAGTTCAGATTAGGATCATAGCTTCCTTTGAATGTACAAGTTACTTTGAGTTCTTAGTTCAGTGTTGAAAAACTAACACTTCTAGACATTCCTGGCAAGTTCAAATAAAAATCCATTAGGATCTTCTGAATTTAAATCTCACTGGAACATTGAATTCACAAAAATGCCCGTCTACAGTGTATATGAATTTTACAGGAAAATAAGAACACAAGGCAGCATGGGAAAAGTCTTATTTTGCATCTTAATATTGCGAGAAGAAGAGCTGTATGTTATAGCAAACAAATTTGTAACAGATTCTGAGGAAACGGCGGAAAGATTGTGCTTATCATGAAGAGTGGTATGTGCATTTTTTCTTCTTATATCCATGTGTAGTAAGAGGCAATTGCGCCAGCGTCAGCTTCTTTTGGAAGACTATTGATTGGTTTATTTATTTGTACATATATGCAAGGGAAATATAACGTGTTTCTTTATAATTTAATAGTCATATAATAATAATAATAAATGACACAGTTCTTATGCTTTTACTCCACTGGCTTTATAAAGAAGGCCAGTGTTTTAACAGATGGATAACTCAGAACTGACCAGGAAGCAAAAAAAACCCACCTCTTCTAAAACTAATACATCTCAAGGAGGCTGTAATTATTTCCTTCTCTGTGACTTACAGCAACATATTGAAAGTTAATAAAGAGAAATGTAACATTTACTGGGTAATAAGAGATTGTGGAAGGAAATAAACAAACCTAGGATATAGTGCATCTAAGTAAACACAAAGGTTGTAAAACCTTCAAACTCAAATATCAAGAGCACTGCAAATTAATGCTGCACACAATAGACCCTTTGGAAGCTAACTTAATCCACCCCCATGTATCTACATGAGGGCCATGCATAACAATGCATGAGCTGGATTTCCATTAGAGTTTCCTCTGCAGGCTGTCAGTTGTTTGAAGAAATAACAATTTCCTAGGCATGAAAGCTTTTTCAGAATGTTCCCACTGATGTGTAATAAAAGTGACTTTACTTTTTTTTCCTTCCCCCCTCTCGCTCGGCCCCTCCCCCCGAGATGTGACTTTGGGGGGGAAGAGGATGGACTTAGACCCTCGGCCCCCTACCAGCTTACCTTGCCTGGATTATCAGTGCAGGTGTTAAAATAATTGAAGGTGTGGTAGGAGATACAACCCCTAATAGCTTTTCCTATATGGAGATTACCTAGGTAGAGAATGCCAGAGTACCTGAAGAATAGGCATGTGAGTACCTTATTAACATAGCACCATTCAGCGGCAGCTGCATATCTGGAAAAAAAACCCTTTAAAGAGCCTATTCATCTATGTTAATGGGCCCATTGCACAGTACATTGTGTGGGAAATTAAGTCTCTGGCTGTGAACTTCCTGTGCTGTGCAAGCTGCCTTGACTCTTTTTTATTGCTTCAGTGTTATTATCTCCTCCTGGAAATAAAAACAATCATGTTCTCACATTTGAGAAGCCAAAACATTCCCAGATAACAAACTGGTTGAAAGTTTCTTTTGTTTCCCTTATTAAGTGAAAAAATATGTTTTGAAATTAAAGTAAACCCTAAATTAACATCAAAGCCCATCAAATTAGCTGAGCTGTCATACGCATGACAATGTTGGGTTTTCTTTTTTTCTTTTCCCCTCCCCTGTAAAATACACAATTTAAATTGCTTTCCTATTTATTGTTCCTTCCTTGGAATTAATTTTTGCCACAAAATATGTTAATTTATTCAAATGAGACATGATTTTTGAATGTTTAACTGGCAAAAGAACTGCTTTCCTGCATGAAAGACTGAGGTAGAAAATAACATTTTTTTTAAAGCATTTCTCCAAAATGTAGCCTCTTTCCATTTTAGCACAGAGTGGACCAATTCTTTAAAAGTAGATCTGGAAAAGTATACCAAAAAAGGAAATTTTGCTTATTCAATTTATTTTCAAGCTCTATCGTGAATTTGAGAGTAATATATGATGTTATGCAGCCTATATCACCTTCAAGAAAGAATTACCATCAAATATTTAAGCAATTGTTCATCCTTTATGATCCAAATGCTGCACATTGCATCATCATCATCATCTTCATCAAGCTGATAAAAGACAGGGCTTGTGATCAATACTAACTGATTAGAACTCAATTAAGAGAATCTTTTTGGTGTAAATTTTTTTTTAATCTTGCCTCTTCCAGTCCTTCTGCATTTTCAAGTTAACTTAATATGTTCCACCATTTAACATGTTTAATGAGCATACTGGAATATAAGTAAAATTGTCATTTAATGTGCTGTGTTGCTTCCATGGTGCGTACTCAACTTCCCTTGGACAACACTAATATATGAAGAGCAGCTAAAAAAATCCAAACTCTTGCTGTTAGAAAATGAGAGTTCTTGATGTAAATTGCAATAGAATTTAGCTCTTCAGATAAGCAGCTATCTAGAAGCACTGTAAAGATGGTTAGAAAATGCTAAAGTAGAGCTAATTCACTCCAAACCAGTTACCAAGCAGTAGAGAGAGTGGAAGGAGGCCAGTGTGGAAGGAGCCTCCTAATATAAATCATCATTTTATCCAGTCTGTTTGCACAGACTTCCCTTGAACCCATCCTATTATTTTTCTTCAAAATTTTATCTGTGAACTCTTTGGGGCAGGAATGGTTTGGTACACACAGTACCTTGCTCTGTTTTCTATGCTTGATAGTGCTCGACAGTGTTATCATAATGCAAATTATTGTTGTTGCTGGTAGGGACTGCACTGAGTGCTCTTTGGGTATCTGCAAGTCTGACAAGTGGTAATACAGTAATATCAGAGAGGAAATCAATATTTCATATTAGTTAATGATTTAATTATGGAAATCCTTCCCTTAATGCCATTTGTTAACTAAAGTCACCATAAATTGTATTCTGTTCAGCTCATCTTTTAGTGGCACTCTGAATTACACCTTCCTGACATTTCTATATTGGAATATTAAACAGATTTCTCTTTCTAGTCCAGTCCAACACTTTGTTCACAACGCAGGCCATCTGGGAATGTGTACCCATTAATGCTCTGGGAGGCACTGTTAAGAGTTTGCATATTTTAAAAAGTCAGAGAAAATTAGAACTGCAGGAAGACCAACACATGGCGCACTCATTACATCAGTAGATTTGACATCAACATTATTACTTTTTTTCTAGTGGTATTTTGCATTGTATTTTTTTCCCTCTGCTCATAAATTTATTTTTTAGAACAACTTGCAACTTTTTTTTTTTTTTTTTTTTTAAATAAAGACTGGCATTTTGCAGGTTTTATAGTGTGTTGTTGAGAGTTTAAAAATACACAGTGAAGTTCCAGGCTAGTCATTCCCATTTAGTCACTTTTACACAGAAATGTTATTTTTATATGGCAAGTGTGCTGTTGGCATTTCAAGAATCGCAGAGAGGCCAGTAATTTGGGCGCAAGCAAAATTTTTTGAAACAGTTCTTGTAAAGATAATTCAGATTAATGGGCCATTTACAGTCTTGCTAACTTACTAACTGGCTATGTGCTCTAGGTAATCAGGGTGACATTACTGCCGGCACAAAAATGACATCTCGTCATCAGAAATTTTCTTCATTGGCACGGAAAATGCCAGGCACATCACCTCTGACTGTGTGGCCACCACATCTATTAACCTTATTGATTTGGAGTCATGCTGTGCCACACTGGAAAACTACTCCCTGCTGAAAGACTCAAGTGGATCAATCCTGAACCATGAACAAAAACTCAATAACAAAATGTAGTAGGCACCTTTCTCCATTAAGTATTCCTCAAAGTAAATCACATTAGAGAACATCACCATGAGGAACTTCCCTTGGGATTCTGTGATGTCCCAGAAACTCACAGTGAAAAATAGCAAAATACGAAGGAAAAGATGTGCGTATTGCTAAAGGTACTTTATATCACTTGATTTTGTTCTCAAATGTCTTCCTATAATGATATTTTAATTTTATACTGTAACTCAGTTCCCCTTTCTAAACCTTAAAAATCTGACTTGCTGTTTGTTTTTAATGATGATTGTCCCTGGTAAGTCATCCAGTCACAGATGACTCTGAAAAAGCAGGTTTTCTCTCCTTTATGAACCCTTCAGCATTTTCACGTATTTTTCAGCATTTATTTTTGAGAGCCTCATTGTGATGGGGCTTGAAAATGAAACAAGCCATCTAACTCCTTTGAGCCTCATACAGTTAACAAAGAAGGCAACAAAAGGAGTTCCAGAGCTTCATATTTCCTGACAAAAGATAGAGGACTGCAGCAAGCCCCATTCATATTTAAATGTTCCTGGCTTTGGAATTAAAAGTCCATCTTTCATGTTACCATTTCCGTTCCTTACTTTTTTGTTGGTGTTTGCCGGCAATGAAAACTATGTCCCAAACATTAGTGTGACTCTTCAGTCTGCAGAACTGCAGAGTTATTATAGAAAATATTCCTTGTCACAGACAACTGAGGCTTTCTTAAATAGCAGTTGTGCATCGTTATAGTTTCTAATTGTCTTGGAAAACTCATTTAGGACAAGAAAAGTGTGGGTACAACCACTCTGTGCATATGTGAGTAATGACTGGTTATAGCTGAGTAAGTTTTACTAAAGCCAGTGGGACCCCTCTCCTCAGGAAAGATTACTCACACAAGTAAGGGGCAGGGGAAGGGACAAGATCATTTCTGTTGCTCAGTACTGTGACAACAGTATTTTTGCCCAAGGGTCTGATCTGAAAACTTGACAGCTAAAACCTACAGGCATAGGGTTTAATTTTGCATTGGTTTTGGTGTTAATGAATAGAGCAAAGTTCATTAAAAATACTTCTTGCACTGTGTTCAGTCATGCGTCATACCTGTATATTTATCTATATTGCATATTTTAATATTTTATTTCAAAGCAAATTCTGGATTATGCAAAGAAGGGAAAAGAGAATGCAATGATGTATTAGAAAATACTACCACTTACTTGGAAAAAAGTGATTTCTCAAAGCCACATAAAAGTCTGGAAAGTATTCTTTTTATTCCTTAGGAAATAACCCTGGGTTTCTAATTAATGTCGTGAAATTAAGGCCATTTATCTGAAAAACTGAAAAAAGATCTATATATGCTCCAAAGTTCAGTGTTTGTCCCTGAGCTCTAACATGGGATATACTGTGTGAAAGTCTAACATGGGATACACCATATATCATCTCTATTTAGAGCCCCTAGGCAGGAAGTATGGATAAAAAAAATAATCAAAATTACTGTTTTTCTTTACTGAAAGCCCTCTAAGGAATTCATTGGAATGAGTTCTGTCTGCCCATCTAATTGATAATTATTTAATTAGCAATTTATAATGATAATGGGATTTTACCCCCCACCAGTCCATCTTGTCTGTAAGAAAAAGATAAGTAGACAACCTTATGTATTACTTTACCACTTTTGGCAGTTGGCACAAGATATTGTGGGCCAGCGTTGCGATTCCCTACAGTTAAACCATAAAAGCAATGTATTCATATATTTCCTTTGCCCACAGTGTTTCCTTTTCTCATTACCGTGGGTGACTGGCATTCTCACAATGTGTGTGGGTGCACAGGCTTGTTGTGTCACCATGGACAGTTCTAAGAGCAGCTTCATTAGTTCTTTTTACAACAAAAGCTAGGTTTTTTTTCCTGCCTTCTCTTTCTTTCCCTTAGTTGGCATGCGGGTTGAATTTTTCTTGGACCCCCTGCTTGACTTTTTTTTTAGAGCTCCTTTTGAACAGTGCAGCAGTGTGAACACTAGGAATTGTAACTGATAGACTGTTTGCAGGAGAACTCATGAAAGTTCTCTTTGTTCACTTCACATCAACCAGGTTTATGCAGACCCTCCCCCACCTCAGCCAAACAGGGAAAAGGAAATCCACTTTTAATTATACATTGATGGGAATCACTGTATAGTGAAATTGCATCAAGTGGAGAATGCCCACTTTATACTCTTTTATCTAAGAATCCAAAAGAAGCACTGGGGTAAAAAAAATGGATATGCAAGCATAGACTCCCCAATATATAGCCAGGCCTGACTAATTTAAATCAATTTGCCAACTCCACTTCCAGTCCTGATAAAAATTTTCAGCAGTATCTTTGCACTGTGAGAGTGTCTTGTCTTTAGGCCTTGAGCCTGGAAGGTCTTATTTTTGAGACCTTACAAAAATTTTTTTCCCCAAAACAATGTTGTTTTAATGAGAAAAGGAAGATTTGCAAGTGTAAGATATTTTAAAAATTTGAACTGATGATTTTGATGCTTTTTCCCTTTTTCTCCCTCAGACAAGCGTATTCAAGAAATTGTGTAGAAAAGTCCTAAGGGCAAAAAGAAAGGAGATCTATCTGGTGGCAGAATGAAAAGATTACACAACCTTGCAACAAGCGTAAGTAAACAAGAGAATCACTTTCTGTCGTTTTACGCTGTTGTGCCCAGTGAACGAATGGAAAAATTTTCAGCAGCACTACGGGGACCTCCGACATCATAAATCATTTGAGTAATCTGCTAATAAATATGTAATGTTAATTTTCTTAGACTTTTTAAAATTAATATCACAAGATACCATTAATATAGCGACAACAATGCAGGATATTCAGCTTTACTGTGTATACTATTAAAGTTTACTATGGTTATATTTGCCTTTTGAATCTTCCAGTACAGAAAGGAAATATTGGCAGTTTTCTCAAACATTTAGTTAGGAAAGGAATTTTTTTGAAAGTGTTCTTGACGATCATTTTCTACATTCTTTCTTAAATTGCTTTAGCTTGGTTGTCCCAATTCATTTATTTTATATAATTTAGGCAACTGGGTTTTTTTAATATTTCATGTGAAAAAATGTTAACACCTTCGGAAGAAGTGGTGTGAAGACCAAAGAAAGAGCAGTCTACCTACAAACAGCTTATGATACTTACAAGTAGTCAAGAAAAATGTTAACTAAGGACATAATTAAGCAGAGTCATGCAAAGGGACTGGGGGAAAAAGGAAAAGATCTCCATGGATATTAGGAGGCATTTTGGCCTGCCAAACGAAAGAAGCCAGATAATGTTGATAAATCTCACCTCAAAGACAAAATCCTGATTACATCAAGGTCAAAGACAACAGTGCAATTCTGTCTTGCAGATGCACCAAAGATGCATTGCGCTGGTGATGGGCCCATGTCTTGGGAAACCCAGTCTAGGCACTACATCTAAGTAGAGCCTGAGAAAACTCCGTCCAATTTCCACCACCAATACTGACATACACTCCTCTGCTGCATGATCGAGTCACAAATATGTGACTAATAGTCCTTTTGATCCCATTCAGATTGGGACTTCTACTCCTCTCCTATCTCACCACTGTCCCAGATTTTCTTCCAAGACTCCTTCAAAAATAAGTTTATTTCATTCTCAGTAGATGTTTGCACAAGAGCAAGACATGTGGGTGTAGCCAGGAAGGATGAGGAGCTGAATGAAGCAGAGATTAAAAATTATGTTGGCTTAAAGGAACTGACTCGGAACTAGTCCATGACTAGTCTGCTAGTTTAAAGTATCCAGTAAACAACAGAACAGCAGCCTCGTACCTGATAAGCATCAGCTGAACTTCAGTCCTTTCCTCACCTGCAGTCCCCCAAGTTATCTGCAGAAGTGTGTAGTGGCAACTGGAGTTCTAAAAAGACAAGGAGTTTTCCATGGCTTTTGTGGTTTATTTATTATTTGTGGTTTATTTATTTATTTACTTGAATCCAAGTTTGTGAGATTACATGAGCCAGTCCACCAAGGGTCTGCTATACCCTTGGGAAAAGGGAAAAGCATAATTTCCCAGATGCTCATAGTTTCAAAGAAGTAATAAGGAAAACAGGAGATATTTAACAGCTAAACACTAATTCTTTTGGATTTTTTTTTTTTCTTCTGGCAAAACTAAAGTACCTCATGATGTTATACCACATGAGGCAATTAATCCCCAGGGAAAGAAAGGAAGGAATCTTAAAACACAAGATCCCAGTCAGATCCCAGGACCAAATCTAAAATTATTCAGAATAGGCAGCAGGTCAGCTTCCAAGCAAATGAGCTTTCACTGTGGCCAACTACTAAATGACACAGAAGCGTGGAAATTAAGGCCAAAGTAGCTGTGGCAGGAGTAAAGGTTCTTTTAGGCTGGGGAGGCTGAGCCATGCAAAGGAGCCTCAAGAAAAAGACTACAGGGGAACAACTGATGCACAGCAGGAGTTGCCTGGAAGTGGTGCCTCTCTGCCTGCTGTGAGGGAATCATCCAGGGAGAAAAAGACGGGAATGAAACTGACTTGGGAAAAGGGTGAAGGGAGGCCTGAGAATAAAAAGATAGCTCAGAAATATGTTAAAAAGTAAACCTTAGGTTTGATTGTTCTGGTTTGCTTCGTTTATACATCCATACTGGAGGTTATTTAAGAGAGTCCTCAAAGACCAGGCTGAGGTTTGCTGCTGAGAATAAAGCCACTGAGATGGATAATGTTCTTACAACAAAAGAGATTAAAAAAAAATGTAGGAACATTTTCTTGTCATGACTGCGTTGTCTGGATTCTCTATAGCTCTCCCAGCAATAGACCAGGGCCACTCCTTGCCTTCAGTGAAGTTACTCATTCATTTACTCCCTCATTCAGTTTAGAATCAGGACTTTTTTCTTTAAAGTTCAGAAAGATGTAGTTCAGCAAGTTTCCTTCTGTGGAGAACTTAGGAGCACTGTTTGAGAGAAAAGCCCTTGAGGCTGACGTGCTGTAGTTGGAGTTCTGCTGAACTGAATTTGCACATTAAGTACTGTACCTTGCTCTTGCCTGCTAAAGCGTCCCTTGTTTAAGACTACATGTATGTGTAAATAAAGGCAAATGGGATACAGCCTCAGGATTTATGCTGTGTCATCTGTGAACAGGCTCTTTGGGCTGCGTGGGGAGCCAAGAATTGCTGGGTTGTGGATATGCAAGCCATATTGTCCTTTCTCAGTGGTGTGCTCCTGCAACAGTGATTGGGAAGGCAGCCCCATACCACTAGAAAATTCACCAAGCCAAAATTCCCACAGCTGGATTTTTCTAGGTTAAGCTTACTTTGGGACCAGGGCTAATGTAAAGCAGATTTAACATATGTAAGATATAAGCCCCTAGGTTCTTCAATAATCTTAGGTCTCTCTGCAAGAGCATTCTGTTCCAAATAATGAAATATTATTATTAATAACGAGGGGACGGATTTGTACTGCTTACTTATGTTGATGAAATATTGCCCAAGAGCACGATCCTCACAAAGGTAAGGATGTGTAATTGGACTTTAGATTGTTAAGTAACACTAACGGTTAAACGCTCATCTTGAGCAGATGTCCTGAATACAATCACTTCAGCCTTTAGTGATAGTTTTCAGGCAACCGTTGCCAGGTTTCTGGACTTAAAAATGAGATGAGAATTTGTCCACTTGTGTTTCTATACTCTGCTTGGTTGCCTATAGCCGAGAAGGCTGACATCTATTAATGGAAAAGCCTTTGACAATGACACGTCTCTTTTCGCAAGAATCTGAATAGCAGTGACAGATCAGGAACCCCATTTTGATGCTCACTGTATATTTTTCTTTTCTCCTCAGTTCAGCCATACTCATTTCATTAAGTTGGGTCAGTTAGGTCAGGCAGCCTTATAATTATCTCCCAGGACCAAAGATCTGGCTGAACTTTTAGTTCAGAACATCGTATCTTTGCTGGGACCTGGTGGGGTTATCCTTCATTTCACTTCAAAATTATGAGGACCAATTCTTCTGTGCTTGTGTATACTTTGTATACCTGCCAAGTCCTCTCCTTCCATTCCTTCAGGTAGTCTCAGAAGTGACTGATTATAAATGCTGTTCTGACTCTGTAAGCTTTCAGCAGCACACCTGAGGTTCCCGTTTTCTTTCATGGTGAACCGGTTTTCTTTCTTTCTTTGACTTTTTTGAGGAACTGATTCCAAAGATTTTATTCACAGTAGTTAACAGGTGTGAATTGGTGTTTGCTAGCATAAGTGTCGTGCTGGGTAGCCCTTTGTTCCCTTCCTGCTGCTTCCCTGCTCTATTATGGCAAAACTTACTTTAATAGGAGTTTTTTAATGGTTTGTACAGTGTGTATTTTTAAAGCGTATTATGGAATAAAAGTGAATACCTATCAGAACAATGTGTTCCTATGAACCTCTAACAATTGGGCAGATCCCTTGATTTCAATGGACACACTCCAGAATAAGGGACTTGTACCACCTGAGCAGGAGTGCTAGAATCTGGCCCTCAACAGATGCGGTTTTGTTTCCACCAGCATGTGCCAATTAAAATGATTCTGCTGTAATAAAATATCAGGAGACAGAAAAGGAATGTGAACTGAGGCAATACTGAAGAGTTAAGCGTCTTTTCAGCTGACACAGATCCCCTGCTCCATTGGTGATCGATGGTAATAATGGCATCCACTTTCCAAGGCAGTGCTGGGCTGCTGAGGGCTGATTCTGATGCCAGTGGCTGGTGTGAGTTGTTGAGGGATATTCAAAGACCATGTTGGATGGGCGGCAGGAAGATCTGAAGCCACCAGCGATGTGGAGCAGAAATAATAGGAGGAGTGGTAAGAATGACACCATTTCCAGAATGTCTGAATTAAGAAGGAAGGCAAGAGAGACTGAGCTGTGTTTGAAATACTTCGTTAGCTCAGTACCAAGTAATTGTACACCGTTTCAGCTACTAGTGCCTCGAAAATGAAGATGAACAACTGACAATTTTAGTTCTAGATTCTTAATGAGAGTCGTTTTAGACAGCAAACAAAAAAAAAGTATTTCTTCTGATAAGTATTTTCCTTTAAACAGGAATATATAAACCACTGAGTTAAGTCTCCAACTATTTACACCTGTTTCGTGCCTTGTAACATGACCCAACCTCATGGACATTCCTCCTGATTTCTGTAATTTGAGCGGACACGGAATCCTGCGTTCATACTTAAAGAAATTTCTTATTTTAAAAAAACCCTAGAGATAAGAATGTCTATGCATTTTGGTTTGGGGTTTTTTTGGGTTTTGGGGTGGGTTTTTTAGCCTATTTCTCTTTATTCTGGGTAATGTTGCTTGTTTTAATAACTGCAATGCTTGTATTTTCTCAGTCTTTCAGTAATTACAACTCAATTTCTGTGCTGGTAGCTGTGACACAATTTCAAGCTGATTTCAGTGTTACAGAATTTACAAGATTTCACTACTTTAATTGTGACATTTGCCCCTCACAGCTCAATTTCTTTCTCTGTTTTCCTGCTTGAGAATTTTAATTCTAAGTTTATATTTTTTCATACATGTCTGTTTAAAAACTGATTGGGATGGGAGAAATCCAACATCAAACAGTACAAGAAAAAAAAAAAACCAACAACACACAGAGGGGTTGTAAGAGCAAAGAAAAAATGCATATAAAAAAAGAGGAAACTTTGCTGCATCACCAGTGTGCCAGGGTACAGCACTCCTATACTCTTCAACCATGTTTCCTTTTTCTCTCCCAAAATTCCACCGCTGTTAAAAGCTCTCAGGCTTCTTGTTTTCCCCATAGACTTTGTAACAAACCCTGCAAAATACCTGATGCTGGCAGAGGCAGGAATGAGACCTTGATAAAGAAAAGGAAGGTTTATCCTTTGAAGTAGAAAGCTCTTCAAAACTGAAGCTCTTTGTGAACCTGCAGAGGTTCGTTCCCAGTAACCAGGAATCAAATCTAGAAGATCCATTTTGTAAAGTTAGGCATTGGAAATGATCCACCAATTTAGCCAGTGGCTGGTGACATGTAAAGCCTGGCAGAAATGAGCTATAGCAGAAATTATTTTTGTTGAAAGTGAAACATTTTGCAACAAAATCTTCTTATTTTTTACAGGAGAAAAAGCAATTCTCTAAAATCCAATATGGATGCTGAAGGAGGAGTAATGTGTTCCTGTATCCCCTCCCCACATGCAGACTCACACTTGAACATCTAGAATCATTTTGCCTGGAATCAGACATTTTGACACAAAGCATTATCTCAAAAAGAGTCATATGATTGTTTTCAAATAGTTAGAAGAAAAATCAACATTTTGAAAGTTCATGCAAAGTAACTTATGTCCTCCAGATAGCTCTATTCATGTATTCTTTAGCTGTCAGAAGCAGAAGTGTAGTTCAGTAATTACCTGCACTACATTCACATCTTCCTTTTTCTGTTAAATCATGCACACACACTTTCAATTTATTAGCACTGGATAAGTGGCCAACTATGTCTAGAAGCCTTGTAATGAGCAAATTACCCTAGCCAGTTCTAAGAAGGGATATGTGTCCATGAAAGTGAATTACTCACAGATCACAAAAGAAACCACCTTTTCAAGATTATTTCAGATGGTCTAATTATCTGCAAAATGTAGGATTGGTTTTGTGCTGTTGAAATTTGTTAATATCCACCAAAAATGCTCATGGCATTTTTGTAACAGTATGGAACTGGAACTTGTTGTTAATAAAACTTGAAAAGCACAGCTTAAGGTCTTTGCTGAGCTATAAATGGTTTAGGCCTCTCAAGCCTACGTACTGTCTTAGGGTGAGAACATATGGAAAAGACACATGAAAAAGCAATTACAGAAAAATTTGGGTTCAGGGTATTGATATTATTAATTAGAGATGAATAATGCTGATTCTAAAACTTGACACTCCAGAAATGGCAAAGCAAAGCAATCACTAACATGTCTGGAATTCATATTACCTGTCCAAGCAATTTTCTTTCTCCTATAAGTGCACAGTATTGTTCATTTCAATGAGATATTACAGACAGACACTAGACACTCAATTCCCCTTCTTCAGACAACTGGGATTTAAATATCCATTCAGTTCAGTAAATGGTATGTCTATCATGAAACTCCTTTTTAACTCTATGTCTACAGTTGCATACGCATGGTTGATATCTAATTAATAGGCATTTTGTATCCTTCTGAAGAGCAGAAATATGTACAGTTGTGGGTTTTTTTTTAAATTTGTGATACAAGCAGTGGATGACTGGCACTGAATGTGTATAAAAATTATAGTGCTACATGAAGAAGAAAAAAGATCTTTTACAGAGAGTTAGATCAAAAACAATAAGGTTGGTGACATACTAAAAATTATTATCTACTTCTGTCTTATATTAAGACTGGGTAGGTTTCTCTATCAATAAAAAAATGTTCCCTTGTTATCCACATACCTCTTTTGATTTCATTTTTCTTGAATCAAATTTAGTACTAATAGTAGGTGTATGCTGGGAGTGGTTTGTAAAGAAGAATACCCGAGTGTGGTATTGGGTAGGTGCGTTAAACCTGGTTTATTGTCTGTTCATACAATACAAGGGGTGCAGCAGAGTCTGCTGAAAGCCCTGCAAGGAGTTCATGGAGCTCGATGTTGAAAGTATAAATGAAGCATTTAAGTAACCTCAGGAGGTTAAGGTCACAGCAGGAAAGATAAATTAGATTTCGGAATCAGCATTTAGCACTAAGCCTATCAGGAGGTTCTTCTCTTCCAGGTTCACTCGTACAGGATGTGAATATAAGAAGCTCTTTTGAACTGAAGAGTCAATAGAAGAGATTTTGGAACAAATAGGAGAAACTCAACAGGGTCTAATTATGAGGATCAGATGCTGTTTCTCCAGATAGAATGCAACAGGGAAATTGCTGAAGTCTAACTTTGGTACCAGGTAAGTTAGTATGAATACAGTTTCTATGAGAACAAATACAATTTTGTAGGAGCAAAATGAACAATGTGAGTTAAGATTGTGTGATCAAGATACTACATCTGGGTTTTCAAAAAGCCTTATAAAGGACTTCTAACCCAAAAGATCTTTAAGAATCTAAGTTCTTAAGAAATAAAACAGCTTGGATTAATAACTGAATAAAAATAGGAGACAATGGGTAGGAATAAAATAACTATTTTTACAATAAAGAGAGGTTGCTGATGGAATGACAGAGGATTTGTGCAGTCTGTATATTCATAAATAACGTTTATAAAGGGAGAGGGATGATTCAGAAGGTGCCACTGTTTGCAGATAATACAAAATCATTTAAGGTTGATGGATCTACAGCTCGCTGTGAAGGTTTGGAATAGGATTTCCTAGCCGAGTGGGGGACAAAATGGTATAGGACATTCAGGGAGTGTTCCAGTTGCTTGCAAATAGACATCTAGAGTCATTTGAGAGGGTACTTGACGTAGCCACATGATGGTGGCAGAAGTCAGACACACAGTCTGTCCTTGGCTGTGACATTAGATGTTTGTGTTTGGGAAACAGAATCCCATTCTTAGTGCCTGTTATATATATTGTAATACTTATGGAGAAAAATAACCTTAGGCCTATGCAAAAATGCCTTACAAAATGTTCAGGTAAGAGGTCTTGGAGTCAAAATGTGTATGATTCTCTGAAAACACCAGAAGTGGTCAAAATTGCAAATTGATTGTTAAGAATTATTAGCAAAAAAATAGGAAAAAAATTAAATTACTGTGGTCCTGCATAAACCTGCTATAAAACCACAATGTCATGGATACTGTCTTCAGTATTCATCTTCCCATCCCCAAAAAGATACAGGAGAACTGGGAAAGGATTACCAGGGAGACAGGAAGAATGGAATTGCTTTCCTGTGAATCTGAGTAGATTAGGACTCTTCCTTTGCAAAAGCCACATCAGAAGAGAGATAAGACAGAAAACTATGAAAAACCGTGAATGATATCAGAATGTGAACAAGGAATCATCATTCACTATTTCTCACAGCATGAGATGTAAGGCTCCCACAGCAAATGAGCCTTGTAGATTTAAAATGGAGAAAATGCTGCCAGTTGTGGACTTCACTTCTACAGAAAACTATGGAGGTTAAAAGTATAGATGGGCTGAAAAAGCAGCGAGGTAGAGTCATGTAGCGGTTCTTAAACAAGCTGACCTGGAGGCAACGCTGAGCTTAGTAAGTTTGTAAGTCAGTAATATCCAGAGTGCAGGAGGAGAAACCGAAGGAAAAATCACTTTATGCATGCCACTGTCCCTGCTTTTCTCCAGCCAATCACCAGCGCTGGAGCCAAGAAACAGAGTTATGGAAAATTTGGTCTAGCCAGCATGACTGATTCTGCACTTTTATTATGAGATCCCTCCCCTTGATCTGTAGTGCACCGGCTTCTCTATAGCTTAAGAACGTGGAGTAAATATGCAGGGTCTCTTCTTCCACATACGTACCATTGAAAGCCAAGAATAAATTTTAAAAAAAAACAGAATATGCTAAGAGAAATAAAGAACCCTTCAGGAGGCTCCCCCCAAAAAATTCATTGTTTCATATTTGGCTATATTAACTTTGAATCATAGAACATACGTAATGCACCTTATACTGATAGTTCTGACTGCAGAAACAGCCTGAAATCATCACTGAGTTAGAGATACTGCTGGAAGCGAACAGCTTTTGAGCAGTTACAGGAACTTTACACAACCGTTCAGGACAGCCGCTTTGTAAGGGAAATGCTGGAGAATGTAGGTGCTCATGCTGAATTCAAGCATGCAGAAGTTAGTTAGGAGGGTAGGGATAACACCACTATGGGGAGAAACAGGAACACAGGAAAAACAATTCCAAAGGTCAAAATCTTCATGGATTTTAATGACCAGAGCTACTAGTGGTTGATTCCATAGCTCCTATTTCTGGTTGGCACCTGAAACCCCCATGCAAAAACACTTCCACACTACTCTGAAGTGTTGTGCCTGCCCCTTTTATAGGCCCTCCACAGCATTTTCCATCCAAGCAAGAGCACCTAAAGCTTCTTCATACTCGCATAAAGCAGTTATGCCCAATTCAGGTATATTCCAGAACGCACTGGAGGAAACATCTGTGCAATCTGGCTCACTGAGTGAGCGCTACAAGGTTTGTGTCAAATCAAATGCCTCTAGGAAGGTTTTATGAGAAGTCATCTTTCTCTGACATGCCTGCTAGATGTTTCCTGCCGTCTGGGATTGTTCTGAGCTTTTGCCTGTCCAGGTAAATGTGTTGCTCTGCAACATGCAGCAAGCTTGCAGTGAACTATGAAATAGTTATAGCAGGTAAAACTGAATGGTTTGGTATCACAAGGAGGGCAGAAGAGACTGTACTGGGACAAGTGTTAAGGAGCACCAGGGATGCACTTAAACAGGCAGGGCCATCCCTGAAATATATGATAAAGTCTACCTTTATTTTATTTTTGTGGAAGACCTTTTTGCCCACCCTAGACAAGAAAATGAATGGCACTGATGGGAAGGTTCAGTTATTTCTCACTCAAGTTATTTCTTTACTAGGTAATTACTGGACCAACAAGGTGATGAGCCTCAAACCAGGAGGACTAACATGTGGGACTGTATGCCTTAGCAGATAAATTACAACCTCAGACAGTATACAAGAAATAATAAAGGTCTGACAAGGAATGGAGGTGGGGAAGGGAGAATTTAACAAGAAAAGGTACGTCTTGGCACTTCATGAGGATAGCGATACACAGAATTGGCAAAAGTCAAGCAGAGTCAGACGTTGCAAACCAAATTAAACAGATGGCAAAAGCTTTCTCAGTCATATGAGGGGAAAATAACCAAGAGAATCGCTGTGCACTGAGGATAGAATAGAAATTAAAGATAATCTAGGTGTGACCCAAAAACTAAATTAAGACTTTGAGAATAAAAAAAAAAATCAAAATGGGAAAATGGGATTAAGTGAAACATGAATTTGTTTTTTAAAAAATCATGCAGATAAACTTGTTATCTCACCCCCTTTATTTTAACGACAACTTGATTGTTCAGATAAAGCAAATGCAGTAGATTCAACCTTTCTGCTCTTCAGTAAAGCGTTTGATATATTACTACATGGGGAATTAGTAGTTAAATTGGAAAAGATACGGACAAGTATCAGAACTGTAAGATAAGTAAAGAAGTGACTGAACGGAGATGAGACTGAGTTATGTTGAAAGGATTTCTCTCTCTCCCTGGAGAAAAGTTACTAGTGGAGTTCCTTTAGGATTGGTCTGGGGATTAATTTTATTTAATATTTTCCTTAATGACCTAGGCAGAAAAAGTAGGAGTGTACTAATTAATTTGCTGATGATACAAAACTGGGAGATGTCATGAATACAGAGGAGGATTGGAATATTATACAGGAAGAATTAAATGACCTTGAAGACTGGGGTAATAGAAATGGGATGGAATTTAAGGTCGTGCACTGCAAGGTCATGCACTTAGGGACTAATGAAAAGTATCTGCTATGAACTGTAGGCTCATCAATGGGAAATGACAGAGAGAAAAACCACCTAGTTGTAACAGTCAGTCACAGAATGACTATGAACTACCTGTGCACTTAGATCACGGAAAAGGAAAATGCAATGTAAAGATATATTGAGGAAAATATTTTTAATGAAGCAAGGAGAGTATTCATGCCATTGACCAAGGTGCTTGTTAGACATCACCTGAAATTCTGAATCCCTACGGCTGGGGTGCAAATGTTTGGTTTTGTTTTTTTAAACAGGTGCAAAGAGTGACTAGTCTGGTGATCAGAGGAAAGGATGGCCTGTCTGAAAAGAAGCTGTGCCCAGCAAAACAGGGGTTGAAAGGGGAAGCGATTGCTGTTTATAAATATACGATGAGGTAAACATTGGGGAGAAACAAAAGCTCTTGAGTTCGCACGATAATTTTGACATGAGAACAAATGGACATAAATTGGCTATGAATACATTTGGACAAAAAACGGAGAAAAGCTTTGTAGACACCAGAGCCATAAGTACAGGAGTGTGGGAGTAAACACAGAGCTGGATAGATTTATTAACTGGGTTTATGTGATGTGATTCATGTGCTGGCACACGTTTGAACTTAATGATTCCTGGTCAGCCCTATGCTCTATTTTTCAGACAATCTTGCTCCACAGTCCTTTGCTTGGCTTCTTATATTTTCTTGCACATTTTTGGTTGTACTTATGGATATATTTTATAACATAACCTCCTTGATATAATACAAATATTACATGATATCTTTAGTTTGTCTATTCCCGACTTTCCTGAGAGGCAAACGGCAACAATAGCCCATGGCTTGTAATGACCAGAACAATGGAATGAAACAGAAATAAAACTACTGTTTCTTTACAACAAATTTGTTGTATTGCAGCAAAAAATCTAAAATCAGAATAAAGTAGTTCAGAAGATAAACACCTTGAGTTACATCCACTCAAAAAACACATTCAGACGTAAGAACAATTTCACTGAAAGACAGTTTCTGATTTTTGTCTTTTTGTTTCCATTCTGTATATTTATACATAATTTTGGAAGTTCCTCGAGTACTTTCTAGATTTAAAGTTTACTCAGTACATAGACCAAACAGTTTTCATGATGACCTGTTACAATTGTTACTAAGTTCTTATGTTCATGCAGTTCCTTCTCAGACAAGAATTACACTTGCAATATTGATAGGAATTTTCTTGTGAGGACTACACAATGTTTTATGACAATAAGTTGGTTTGTTTCTCAGAATACAAATATTCTCTTTTCTTAACCAGACCACAATTGTTAGGTTATAATTCCTCAGTTTCATTGCATTGCTATCAACAAGAATAATTGGGGGCAGATGAGGGGGAAGCCCTCAGTTCTCTCTCTGTTGAGTGACATGGCTTAATCATAATGAATGGCAATAGTCCCAAGGATATGTACCGTATTTGTGGTGTAAAATCAAAGGAGTCATATTGTGTCTTTAATGCTGTCTCAAATGGATACTCTCATTATTGCGTTTGGAGAAATTCTCTACCCTAGTATATCTCAAATCTCATCCTAATCATTATAAATTAGCAATGCAGAGGCTGAAAAGCAGCAGCAGCATACTCTGATACTGAGTAAATAACGACAGCCCTCTGTTTTCCAGGAGAGGGTCCTTCCTTTATGATAAACCAGTAAATTGAACAGGTTTCTTACTATCTGATTGAGGAGTTACAACTGTTAAAAGTTTGAGATTATTTGCAATGACTACTGCATCTGACAAATATTGAGTTACAATACTTAGTCCGTGTAACCAACAGCTCATTCCTTTTTGTCATGTGCTGTTGTGTTGTGTTTCATCAACTTCGGAGACAATGATGCAAAATAATGCAATGTGACACCATGAAATAAAATAAGATGTGACATAACACATTAGAAATTTAAAGAATGAAAAGCTTCAGTCAACTCAGGAAATAGGAACCCTGTCCAAATTTATTGTGACAAGTAAGAACAGTGCAAACACTAAACACTGTTTTCAAACCAGAGGGCACCATTGTTTTTTGACCACCCAAATTGCTTGCAGATACTGCCGTCATCTTTATTTTTAGTTTAATTTAATAGGCGCAGAGCTGGGAGCTTTTTCAGTTTGGGTGGTGTTTTTGTTGTTTTGGGGTTTTCCTCTCCCCTTCCCCCAGCCTGGCATTAGGATTTAAATGTCTAAATTGGCATCTGAATGACTTGGCGTGATTGTCGGCAACTTTCCATTCCAAACAAACCGGTTCCTTGACATTTCAAAAAGATGCATTGCTAACGTGCTTCCAAGGATTTTGTAAAAATCCAATTCTGTGAACACAGGCTCAAAATGGGTGAACAAAAAAGCATCTGTGTTAGCAGAAAAGAAGTGTTTTCAGTTCATATCTAGGGTATGCTAATTTAAAATCTAGAAACAGGCTGCTTTCCTGTAGAGTACTAAAACGAATTGGAATATGAAACAACTCTCTTAAATCTGACTACTCCAGACTTTTCTTCCTCGCATTTTCACTGTCATCTATTCATATCTGTCTGGTGATATTTAGGTCTGCATTAATGGATTAAAGTCCACATTGATCTCAGTTGGAAAATATGAGTTGCTGTTGCTGATCACCCTATGCTTTTGCCAAAGCCTTCTCTTTGCTAGTAAAGTCAGATTCTATTGAAGTCTATCCCAAATAGTCATCTGTATAAACAATGATATGTGATTCTAAACTTCAAGCACATTTTCTGACCAGCTGTACTAACCATTTTTATGTAAGTTTTATTTAAGGGCAGCACTACCATGCCGTGAAGTCAGACAATGAAGAGATTAAAACTATTTTTTTTAAAGCCATTTTAGGGCCTGGATGGTTCATTTGATCGGACACTGGCCTTTCATCACAGGGAAAAGAAGCTCATATCTAGCTCAACCGTTGTGTTCAGAAGTAATCTTTATGGGATGCTTATAAAATGTTTATAATGAAATGAGTACAGGGATTCTTGGTTTACTTGTCAGTACAGTGAAGAAGAATAGGGAGCTGTCAACTAGTGTATATGCAGGTGAAAATTAAGTCTCCTGAAAGGGATTTTTAAAAGTGCAAAGCTCATACAAGCACCTAGCTAAATGAATAATAGACAGGTGACTGCTAAAAAAACACATCTTCCCTGGCAAATCAAAATTAAATAGTACAGCAAATCCTTCTAAATCGATAAGTCCTATAAAAATCTCTGTGGAGATTTATTTTTGTGCACAAAAGGATAAAATTCAATGTTCATAGAGATGGTTGAAGAAATAAATGAGTTAAATATATTTTCTTCTGTGCTGCTTCTGCCACTTTTGAAAAAATAATGATTCTGGACCAGATCCTTAGCTGAATGACACATCTGATTAGCTCCAATAGGTGGATTTTGTGGTAAATTAGGTAGTAATATATAACCATATAACTATTTTTTAGAGCTAAATCTGTCATTAATTGCATTCTGTGTATTACACCAGCTGAGAAAATGGCTCAAAAATATTCACCTACGTTTTAACATGAATTGGGATCCAACTGTAGCAGAAAAAAAGTTCTGTAGTGAATGCAAGGCTGCTTGAGCAGCTTTCTAGACTTCATCGCCCTCAGGTAGAATAAAATTTGATACTGATGTGATTTAAAGCCAGCTTTTAATGTATTTAGGTGACTAGCCACAGTTCATTTGAAACCTGGCCTGTAAGTGTTATTGTCAATTTAAAGAATTACTCACAATCATATGATCATGATACTGAATTTTCAGTACACCCAGAAAAACAATTCCCAGGAAAGCAGTCTTCCAACTTTCTGTATTTTTTAACTGTAGTCAAAGAGCAACTTAATTAGTGTTTTTCAAAATCTGGTTAGAATTAATTTTTTTTTCTTCTCCTTGTAGGTTTAATGATTATTATGAACTTGGCAAGTTAAAACTGAGTATCAAAAATTGATAGGTTTTCTGTGAGCTAATTGTTGGATGACATATTAAAATTAATAAGCTCCTTTAAAAATACAAGAACTTAGTTTCAGTTTCATGGAATAGCCAAATTATTGTCAGCCAATGAGATTCCACATATATACATGTAAACATATATATATGAACATATATAATGCATTCACACTAGACAGATAACATTTATAATGTAGGCTCAGCTTTAGCTGGTGATGGAAAAAGGCTCCAACAGGTTTCTGGGGCTGTACCTGTTACCCCATCCTATGACATGGGTGCAGATGCACTGCAGAGAACTTCCCCCATTCCTGTGCTCTCCTTGTTCTGCGCCCTTCAGAGCAGAGGAGGGACCCCAGGGGTGGGTTAGCGATGGGAGAAGAGCCATGGACTTCATCCTTAGCCAGTGGCCTTCAGAGCTGACGGCTTGCATTTACAGAAGTACCAGTAGCACTTTTCTTCTGTACAAGGAAGTTATTTGGGAGGCTGCAAGCCTCCTCTTAGCCCCCTGGGACGGTTTGGCTTCAAACTGTGCCTTCCAAAGGGCAACTTGCAACTGGCATGGCCTGCTGCTTATATTGTAATTTACGAACTCAGCAGTGAGTAAAATTGTTGTGTATTCTCTATTCTTGCAGTTTCCAAGTGCAAGTTCCTCTGTAATAGCCTGCCAGTTGAATGAAAGTAATGGTTTGGGGGGAGGAGGGCTGTGCCCATTTATTCCTTGGTTTCTCTGCTACAGCTGCCAAGAAGAGAACAAATTGTAGTGGTGTCTTTTGTGATGTGGACATCTGCCCACGGAATTTGGATAAGCCCACCAACATGTTCCATGTAAGACACCAGACAACCATCACATGGTAATGACGTTCAGTCACCAAAGACCTGTCCAGATGTGAACCTCTGACCCAGAGGTGAAAGTTTTCTATAACTCAGTGTTCCCCTGAGCTCACCAGTACCTCACCAGTTCACATTTTGATGAATACAGTCAGAAAAGAATAAAAACACTTTGCAGACAATACTGATTTTATGCACCAGATTATGGAATCAGTTTTTCCACTGTTTTTTCTGTGGCTTCAATGCCATCAGCACAAATATAAGTTGTATAGCCCATACAAAAATGATCTACACCAGCCCTTGGTAGAAACCATTGATTTTTTTTATTTTTTAATGTGTACCTCTTCACTGCTGGCTTCTGGAAAAAAACTGCCTTGCAATTTGTAAGGATAACTAGATGATACAGAGCTAGTTGCTGCATGGGGTGGGGGATCAGTTTCTTAATACTTGCCCGTACTGGAATTAGAACTAGAGCAGGAAAGATCTATGGGTTGCGTGGCATTTTGAAGCAAACAGGAAACTGAATGGCAAGTGTTGTTTTTACATACACCAATATAAATATGGACCAATTGGTCTTTGAAAGCAGTGGAAATGCTGATAAAACAGCAGAATCTGACCCACTAGTTTAAGCACTCCTTTTACAGGTGTTACTTTGGCGTATCCATGTGTTTTTAGTAACAGCTTCAAACCACACAGCGGATGTGAAATAAGTCGCTAGTACTTTAGGCTATGCTAATATTGCTAATATTTAGAAATCTGTTTTAAGTTCAAATTCAAAAGATGGCATGGGTTTTTCTCTTATCCTTTCATGAATTAGAGGTTCCAAACAGGAAATCAAATATTAGGAAACAGAATTTCTTCCCTCCCAGCTTGAACAACCAGGAGTTCTGAGAAAGCAATATGCAACCACTGCTGCTTTCAAAGTATCTCTATAATGTATATAGCTTCAGGTCCCGCAAAGGCAAACAACCTCTTGACCTCATATTTTCATTGATGGGAAAAAGGTTATATGTTACTGAGGCTGTATTTTGCCATATCACAGATTATTACAGCATGCAAGGTAAAGATATTCAGCAGGGGGAAAAAAAAAAAGAAAGAATGAAAGAAATCCTAAATTCTAAATTGTGAAACCACCCATCCTACTGCTTATTGTTTTAAAATCCTCAGGGCTCAGCGCAGGGAACTGAAGGGCTGAACAAAAGCATTTTTAAATCCACATAGTGCTATTTTCTGTAAAATAGCAAGGAGATTTTTAAATTATTAAGCTTTTTGCATTCTCCTGTGAGTACTCTGCCTTGGTATACAAATGAAGGGAAAATAAAAATCAAATAATAACTGATCTTTGCCGTGGTGTCCAGATTAGAACCATGTTCTGTGCAGAAGTGATGGGCATGTAAGCCCTTCATATCAGGAGATCTGTCTGGCACTCATCAGGCAGTGTTACTTGATCACAGCTGGATAAAAATGCACACCCAGGGCAAATCTGTAAACACCAGCTTAATCTGCATGGGAAAAGTTACTGTCATCTCCTCCGACAGAAAAAGCCTCCAGGACACATTCCAGCAGTAACAGTCACTTCAGTTTGTTACAAATGTTGTCAGATTTAGACACAAAACCATTATAGATGTCAAAAAGCTACAACTGAAAAAAGAAATTTATTGCTTTTTAGGTATTTTATTTTAGAAAAATGAGGAAAGTCAGTAGTTTTATCACTATGACCAAAAGAGTGTGCGTGTTGCGGGGGGGGAATCCCTATCATATGGCACTAGCTAACAAGCTATGTTTTAGACTGTTATTCACAGTTCTCTAACATACTTTCTTTTTTATATCAGGACATCTTAAAGAGATTTTTCTTTAGGGGAGGGATTGTAATTTGGATAATATTTTGCAGGAGTCGCCTTTGTGCATAAATTAAAAACAACTCTGTCTTCAGGTCATGCCAAAACCTACTTTCGGCTTATGCCTCTATCAATGGTCATATTTGCAATTGCAAGACCAGAGCCCATTACTCTTGTAATCAGCCCTGGAAAACACCCTGAATCACTTCATCATCAGAATAGCCATAAACTAATGGGAAAAAAAAGGGCTTTAATCAACTCTAGACAGTTTAACTAAAATAATGCAGTTAGAGATTCATAGCTTGCTTGTCTTTTTCAAGCAGATATTCCCATTTCCTTCAGAGAGATTATGCATATGTGCAAAAAAAAAAAAGCAGGGCTTGGGACTTGATTCAGCTATCCAGGACTGGCAATGGGAAGCTTGTGTTTAAATTTAATGTGAGCTGGACCAGACCCCAGTGTTCCCAATGTGAAAATCCTAATGCTACAAATTCCTTCTCCGACCTCGTATCTTCCCTTCTACCCTCCCATGCCCACACCCATGCATAACAGAGCTGCAGAATGACTGGTTTCTGCAATGAGTTAAATAGGAGGAAAGGGAACATTCAGAAGAAAACTAGGTGTTTTGGGCTTTCTTCAACCCGAGATTAATGTCAAGAGATTTTTCTTAGCATTAGTGTCAGTGCTAGCCAGGAAAAATGATCCCATTAAAGGGCCCCTCATGAATAATTCATGAGGCCCAATTTAGTGTTAGTACTGAGGGTGAGAGATAAACAGGTGATAGAGTTTGTAGGG
>NW_009192046.1:200935-233341 GCF_000690835.1 Fulmarus glacialis
GCATGGTATTTTGGGGTTATTATTTTTAAATCTGTATATGTATTAGAAGAAGGAGACATGTTTTTTAAAACTCGGGTTACTGTTCAACTTTGAGTTGAGGATCTATGTGATCTGTATTTCCAAATCATTAGTGATGAGCTATTCCCCCTAAGTGCATTAAAGTAGAAAGCTCCATAGACAAGCTGGTAATTTAGGCGCTGTGTTTGGCAACAGGATTCCTCACTTCTTTGCTGTTCTCTTCTAAGTCCATTGTGAGTATGGAAGAATAGTTACTGAATGCAGCAATTAAGGGTTTTTTTCCTCCCCAAATTAAAAGTTACATTTTTGCAATAATTGCAGTAGTTGAATAATTTATGTCCATTTAAATGGAATAGCACTTAGCACTGATGTTTACTGAAAACCTTTTTTGTTTAGTGTAAAAATGTGGAAAAAAGTGGTGTAGAAGAGGTACGGGGAGGCCTGTGAGCATGAGATTGTTATCGTGCCTGCGCAAATCGTCAGACTTCAACCTACAATTGACTTCTTTAAATTATAGCACGAGTAGGTATATTCCAGCCAAATAGAAGTCACTAGAGATGGTGCTGGGGCTGGTTGAGCCATCTCAGCTGGTCACACAGAAAGCCCCTAGTAAGGCTATAGTAAGGAGCCTTTCATTTAAGCAGTATGTCCTGCTGCTGATCATGCATTTAGAAAACCAAAAAGAGAAGTGATGCACAGTAGCTAAAGGTCACTGGGTGTTGTGCCTTTTCCATGCTGCCCCTTGTAAGGCCAGGCACAATTAAAATCTTTGTGTCCATGTTGTGCCTTTGCTCTGCAAGCTTCTTTCTTTCTGACGAAGCTAATCATGGGGAAATGATTAGTGGCTCCCAGCCACTCAGTGGTTTTGTTTTATACTGTATATTTTGAACTTCTTACTTTTAGTTAGAAACAGCAATAGAAAGAGGAATTCAAAATCCCTGGCAACTCTGAATGGAGAAAAGGAGAGATAGCTTACTATGCATGTGCTTGCTGGGCCTGGCAATGTGATTGTGTCCATTTTATTACACCGATTTTTGCATTCAGCCATAGGATGTGTTTCTGATTTGCACCAGTATAATTCCATTGCTACTTCCAAGCTGCATGGAAGGCAGGTGAGATCAGCATCCATCCTCCTGGGTTTATTCTGATAAATATTTACTGAAGATTGAATTCTACCAAAATGCCACTAGGATTTTGCTCTAAATAGAAGTTATGTTATTGGACTTGTGGCCTCTATTGCCAAGATCTGTGAGCTGTCAATCCCAGATGCTCATTCCCATGCAGTGGCTACAGTTTGCATGGTTGAGCTGGTTTAATCCAAAACTAGGATGTCTCCACCAGTGAGTGATTGGCCTAGAGGCATGAAGTGACAGGACAGTACTTCAAAATTAATTTACTTAAGTGATGTTGCTGGTCTTTCTAGAGTGGTCACCTCTGTGGGACATTGGTTTTGTAAGCTAAATGCACATTTCTCAGTGTATAATAATCACTATCCCCTTAAGCCCCATAGGGCGACATAAATCTACTTAAAAAAAATTCTGTAGTGACATGTCCATGCACATGATAGTTCAAGTTCTTATAGTAAAAACACCATAGACTCTCCAAGTTTCTGTTCTTGAAAACAACACCAACCTATCGAGTCTGTAGTAAAAAGTTGCATTTTTGTCACTGTGAAATTTCTATTTTACCCTCAAAGTGGATAAAGAATGAAAGTGAAATGCACTCTTGTGATCCAGATGTTGAGGTGAATAATGATAAAGCACACAGAGAATAGGTTTAAAGCATCAGGCTGAAAATGTATTAACCTAATTTTAGAATTCCATGCCCCAATCAAACAGTCCCGAGGTCCCAGCTGTAGAAGATATGGCCTCATGCTGATGCCAAGAGGTGGTTTTCTTTCCATGTGTGCTCTTCAAGTCACCTGGGAGATTCAGCTCACTGCTCAGCAGGAGTAAGGATAGGGATTCCTCTCTCTTCACTAGGCTTAAAAGATTCCTCCTGCTGCAAGGATCATGGTCAAATATCACTGGGGCCCCAAACTTGAGTTTATCTGGGGATTTACTCCATGGATTTGTTGAGAAGCTAAAATTGTGACGATAGTTATCCTCCTGCCCCATGCTCCTGCAAGTCCCCATAGTCTTATACCTTTACCCTAAGAAAAGAGGGAGGAGCAAGTGTGGTCAATGAGGTTGATTGCTTCCTTCCTTCATGCTGGTGAGTACAAGGTCTTGCAAGAAGGGAGTAGGCAAGATCTAATTTTCACTGCAAGGATGGTCTGTCTCCCTTCCTCCTTCCAAGACATTACAGGCTGCTGGGAATATATTTGCCTGCTTCTCTGGTGAAGCACTATTCATGAGGAGTGGGAAGGATGGCATTCTGACATACTAGCATTTGGGCATACCTTTCTTTTCTATAAGATGACTG
The DNA here is from genome assembly GCF_000690835.1 of Fulmarus glacialis. Classification (NCBI taxonomy): domain Eukaryota; kingdom Metazoa; phylum Chordata; class Aves; order Procellariiformes; family Procellariidae; genus Fulmarus; species Fulmarus glacialis. The sequence continues at coordinate 203,378 of NW_009192046.1, forward strand.
TGTAGCACAATTGTACAAAATATGTGTGTGTAAATATATGTTTGCTTCTTTGGATAGTTGATAGCTACATAAACTGTATGCTGTATGTGTTTTTTCAGGTACCAAAAATACGCACTTTTGCAAGTTTGGGAGCATCTGTGTTTTCTGTTGCATTTTTTGAGGTGCTAAATAAACATTATTCTTCTGTAAAAACGCTTCTACCTTGGATTATGCTTCGCACCAATTTACATTGTAATATTACTGACACTGCCATTTAATTTGCCTAGTTGCCTATGGTCTAAGTGTAGGTAATTTACAAACCTTTAACAATGTTCAGCTTTCCTAAATGGTAGGGAGAACTGCAATTACACTTAAAATGCACTGGTGCACTATGTGTCAGCAAAAAAGGACCTACAAAAGACATAATTACAATGTAATTGCCCACAAGTTCATGAAGTAAACATACATTATTAGAAGGCACTCATCTATTCAATTTAAGTGACATTACAGATAACATATTGCATAAATAGGAAGCCATTTTGTGACTAGTTAGTATAATAATAGGAGTTGAAATTAAAATGTGGTATATGTATTCCTAAGAGCACTTCAAGCTTGGCATCTGCTCTATAGTGGCTTGCATTATGCTCCATTTCCAGTTTTAAACATTTGAATATTCTCTAAAGATATACACCAATAAATAATGACACTGTTAGGTACCTCCTAAAAAAAAAAAGTTTCAAACAAATATTTAGGCCGCCTGAGGCCATTTTTATCCAAGGAAAATCTCGGAAGCAGGAAATGGTCAGAGACAGCAGGGAAAATTTTCGGGAGCTGTTTTTGGTGAGCAAAATTGTCCAAAGCTATGCAAATTCAAGCTCTGTTTCATTTTTGGTCATTTGAACATCACTGTAACAAAAGCAGTATGACTGCAGTCTACACCCCATTCCAGATGTACATTCAAAGGTAACCACCAAAGATGCAGTACCAGCATCCTCTTGCCCCTGGATGTGTATGGGGGTCAGTGGTTATCCCACATCGCACCGGGCAGAGGATCTAAGGTGTCTGCAAACTTTCATCTTGGAGGCCAAAACTGCATCCTGAATTGCACATTCTAGAGAATTTGGCCTTGTACCTTTTTAATAAATAGCAGTTGAATATGTTTGTAGATTAGATGTGGCCACTGGAAGTTAATGGTCCCTCTGGATCAAATCCCCTCTGAACTGTCCCCTTGTGTATGACAATTTCTAGTAGGATAGGCCTTGCAGGGATTTAGGGCAAATAACCGGCTTATTCTCACAAAATCACCCATTCCTCACATGATGACACCATATCCTCCTGAACCATTTTGTTGTTTTTCCAGCTTGCTAAGGAAGCAGTGTGCATCCCCTGTTCCCAGTCCCTCGATGAAGCAGCTCAGCTCTGCATGCAGCGCCCTGGAGAGGCGTCAGGCTCCGGCTCAGCAAGGAGGTAGAGCCAGAATTGTGAGCTCGGGGCCTGTATTGTTACCAAAAGCAAAGTTGTCCCCTCAGATTATGCTTGTGTTGTTAACGACCTAATTAGTGGAAAAAACCACTTTATTTTTAAAAAAATCTTTGTTATTAAGCTCTTGTTATGTTCTGTGCTCTTCCAGTGAAAAAAACAGTTCGGTTTGAAAGTCAGGCAAATATCTTAAGGCTGCTGGAGCCAGCTATTTAATGTTTTACTTTTCTTGTGTGACCTTATAAGCAGTCTGACACAGTGTAGGTCCAGAGTAGATTGTTTACTTTTAATTTGCTCATAACAGCCTTCCTTGCCAACTTTTACAAACAATGTGATATCATAGATTTTTACTTGGGATTCCACTCTGTTGAACACAGCTCAGATTTTTTTCTTCTTTTACCTCTTTCACTAGATAAATATAATAGTGGATTACAAACTTGTTAAGTATTTCCTTTTGGAAAACATTGTCTGATACTTAATATTGTACCAGGGCTCAACCTAAATTGGTTTAATTCCTTGTACCTGCTGTGTAGTTAGATGAGATCAACTAGACAGACCTTTCCCATTGGTTAAAGGTCAAAAATAGCCTAAAGACATGTTGTTTACAGCACATCGTATTGAGAAATATACTTTTCGTAGAAGGCATGACCATATTTTCATTAGCAGTGATAAAAGAGCTTAAACAGCTCTGTGGATATAATTACAGAGGATTATTTTTAATCACAAACCTATTTTTAAGAAAATGTAGGAGAATAAAATTCACCAGAGAATATTTTCATTATTATTTTACTATAGTTATTACTAGATTATATAAAATGTTGTTTTATTTCCCACTATTTGAGTATGTTTGAGAAACCCCAGACATTTCAGAGTGTGAGTCATATTCTGATGACATTTATATAACTGTAAATAACTTCACTGATGTCTGGGCCTATGCAAAATTATAATGGAGTCCCTAATGGCTGAAATGATGACTGACGTCATTTTTTCTCATTTTAATTATTGTTAGATGACAAGATGGAAACTGATCAGTTTATTTAAACTTTTCAAGTTATTTCATCCTTGCAAAAAGAATGAAATTATTAACAAATTTTTTAATGCTTTGTTAAGGTAATTTTGTAAATGTTTTGTGGTCTTTGTTTTGCAGAACTGAATGCCAAACAGATTAAGCGCATCTTCGCAGAGTATGAGTTTTTAAAAAGCTCAAGTTAAAAAAAAAACACAAGCAAGATTAAGAAATGTAAAGGCTGGGTTGCGGGGTTGTTTTTGGTTTTTTTTTTTGATGATGGCTTGAATTTTACAGTGACCCCAGCAATCCTAGTTGGAATTCAGTGGTCACGAAAATATTGATAACATCATATTTTCACACACTGATACTACTTTTTACTTTTTTTTAGGAAAAGTTCTCAAAATGTATCAAGAATGCACAGCAAGCACTTTTGTATTTAGTATATATAGTTTCCTAGGAAAAGTCTTATTTCTACGATATTTTCTACAAAAAGGTTTTTCACCTTTCTTTTATACTGGAGCTCAAAATCTCAGTATTTTACTTGAAAATGGTTTATATGGACCTACCAAAACAATTGAGAGTTTTCTTTAAGCGTTTAAGCTGGAAAATGGCTTTTTTATTAAGCTAAAATTTTTTATGTTGACAATTTCAAAACAAGCCAATGATATTTTTTATTTCAGAAGTCATGTTTATTGGTAGGTGACTACTTCATTAAGCTGGCCTTTCATTCTGATGGGAGAACCAGAAAAGGCTCGAGACTCGGATGTAACCATTTTCTTTAAAATTGGGGGTTGCATACATCTAGATTTTTAAATAGTGTGCTTATGTTAACTAGAATTTGTAGAAATGGTGGAAGCTATTCACACGCTGTGGTTTGAGGGACCTGGATTTAGAAGCCTGTGTTCTTTCTATAGTTGGGGAAGACACAGGCATCTCCAGGGAAGGATTCGTCAAAGTTAAATAATTACAGGATTAATTAATTAATTACAGGGGAAAGGGCTGCTCGAATGGACCACATCAAACAGTGTATTACTAGTAGAGTGAGAGTTATGTCTATAAGATACAAAAAAGATGAAGGTTTTGCAGTGAGGTATTAGTTATATGGTAGATAGCATGCCAGTGATGAGTTTGACATCCTATAAAGTCCAAATCCAACACCTGAAGTAAAAATGGACATGAATTTTCCAAAAACAGAGACATTGTTCTGTGGTGTTGACATCCTCCCAACAGTCATATCTGTTCACACAAGTCACGTCTGAGAAGAGGGAATAACATTTTCAGTTTTATAAGGCTGGACATCTTCAGAAGACTAGGCAGGGGAAGATCTGGTAATTCTGTAATTTACAACATTAGATAATTAAAGCACCAAAGAGGAGGGAAAAAACCCAACAAAATGATGATGAAGAGTGACTTTCAGACATTTGTGATGGCACATTTGCCTCTTATGAGAAATTCCCTGAGTTTGCATAAAAGATATGTGCTCCAGCCTTGAAAAGCCTGATTTTATTACAGAGGAGTGCTCTCAACTCCAGTGATCTCCAACCAGCTACTTGACAAAACACCCTTATGTGCTGACTTTTGAGGTGCTTTAGCAAATTGTGATTAGCTAACTTTTTGATGCATTTGCTGGTACTGAAAGCTACCAATGTCCTGAGATGTGAAACCAAAGTCAATGGTAATGTCAGATAGCATACAATTTTTGAATATTCTTGATGATATCTTAAATTCACTGTTGTGCTTAGCTGTTCTTGGTTTACCTTTTTAAACAATTGTTTAACAAAAAAATTGTGCATATTTTAAAACGGTGCTTAAATGGAATGAGTGGATCTTAAACATTCAGCAGGTGGAGAGTATGTGTCTAACATGGACAGCAGAGTCCATGTTTGTATTTTATATGACAAGAAGCAGTAACTTGGTAATTAAGTAAATATTGTAATAAGTATGGCTCTGACATCCACTTGAAGCTTATAACTCCCCAGGGAACAGATGCTTAATTTGTGGCCGTGATAATAACAACCTAATGAACCTCCCATCTTACTGGATAGCTTAATAAACTTCAAAGAAAACAAAACAAGAATCTATGAGTAAAAGTACATCCTTAGCTTTTCATTAAACAAAATGAGCATGAGTCAAGGCCCAGCATGGCTTCCAAAGTTAAAGCTACCAACTACAAAGCAAATGTATGCAGAGAAATGTACAACAAAAGACATAGCTTTTAAACCTCCAGTTGAGTTTCCATAAATGTTGCTTACAAAAGCTACCATTCTCTATGTTAACAAAAAGTTGTGGATATGTTCTTCACTAAATCCTCTTTCCCCATATAATCCACCTTGTGCACTTTATCTCAAGTGTGTTTTATCTGATCTAATCCTAGGCTCATTCATTCTCAGATAGAAGCAACAGGATTATTTCACACTTAAACTAGGCCCAATCTTTCTGTGGGTCCATAAGAGGACACCTGGGTAATGAGAAATTATCTATGGAACAAAAGATTAAGCAGGTGCTAGGAAAAAAATAATTCTTTCAAATACAGCAATTTTTAAGGAAAAGAGAAAACATTTTTAGTTAGAAAAATGTTCATAGGAGGCACTACATTTTAAAAGGAATGAGTTTACACCGTATTTAGTGCCAATATTACTTGGTACAAGTTTTATTAGAAAAAAACAAATTCTGTTTCAGTCACCCTAAAGCAGCATTGATTTCCCTGGAGTTAATCTGGATTTTAATGGGTGTAAAGTGTGCAGCGTATAGGATATATCAGAGCATTAGTTTTAACCAGGTCAAAGAGACCAGTTCATACTCAGTCATATCTTTCTTCCTTGTTCTACCAGCCCTTACTTTAGCACACTTTCAGTTAGGGGAAGGAGGAAGAGGGAGGCTTCGTGGCTCAGTAAATTAGGTCCAGATTTTTTTTGTCTTTGCAGTAGTGGGCAAGACAACTCAGAAATAAAATCAAAGCCCTCTGCTCCCCCCCAAAGTTGTGGGACATGGATTAGTATGAACCAAGTTCAGTTTCCTTTGCTTGACTCAGCAGAAACGTTAAATAAAAAATTTATATGTGCACGTATATTGATATCTATTTCATCTCTATCTATAGCTATATCTATATAACTATGTCTTGTATGTCTTCTTTGGCTTTTAGAGACCACAGGATCACCTCAAATATTGTCTTCTATCTGTTTCCAGTGTATATCAGACTCTTGATGTGAAGGTGTGAAGGCAGAGCAACAATTTACTGTTTTAAAACAGTGGACCAGTTCCTCAGGAGACATAAACTGGTATAGTATATAATTATTTTTTGATCATTCCCTCCTTTCCTTTTGTCATCAGCCTCCTCATGGACCAATGTACAACAGCAGAGAATTTGTCCCTTAATTCCATGGACACAGTGGGACCGTGGACTGATGACTTTCTGAGTGGTGGTCCTTTGAGTTTTCTTTTCTCCAAAGAAATACAACAGAAGTACAGTATCTAAGTAGTTTCACAGGATTCAGATGAATACATTGAAAACAGATACACATTAAAAAGAAAAAGAAAAAAAAACAGTGGACGTGATCTAAATCCTCAGGCCTCAGGATCAAACTAATCTTCTGCTCAACTGGCTAATAGGGAAGAAATGTCCAGTAGGTTATCATACAGCTGCACAGTAGAGGTTTTGTTCTTTTTTCCTTTGTAATATCCGGTACTACATGATGTCAGTCACAGAACAAAGGACTGAATGGTCAACAGATGCAGGATTTTTATAGTCTGTGTCTTGCTCAGGTGTAAAGACCAATCTGGAGTTTACACTGGGTTCGCAGTTTGGGAAGGGAGGGTCCCGGTGCTGTGAGTTTTCAGTACGCAGGGGAAGTGAGAGTGCTCAGCACCTTGTAAGGGTACGGATCTATGGCCTGAAAGTAGAAAGCAAGACTACCAGATCCAGAAGTGTGTTTTACTAAAGCACTCAAAAAAAGTGGTCTAGCTTTAGCATTTTAAGTTATTACTTAACCCACGATGCATGCTTTGTAGAAGCAATGATGCCTTAGCAATACAAAGCTTCAGTGTGGAATTTTATTATCAAAGCTAAAATGTTGTACTGAGAACTGAAGTGAAAAGCTGTAAATGCCTTCTCTTTTGAATCGTATACAAATGCAGTTGTATTCATTCTCAAGGCTTGTAAGACAGTTTCAGAACTGGCTTCTAGGTGAATCTGTATGAATAACCATTTTTTTTTTAAGTATATTTGCAGATAGGCTGAAAAAATTTAAATAAATAAATGATCCTTTAAATACTTTAAGAAACACAAAATGAAATAAATTAATTATTTTTTTGTGAAAATATTGAAAAGTTTCCATTGGAAAATGATTTTTTTTTTTCCTAAGCATATAGAGGCATTTTTCTAAGTGGAATAATTCCCAAATTAATGAAAATTAATTAACTGAGAATGGTTGCCAAACTTTTGATTTCTTCTGTGTGGGACAGCTCATTTATGCACTATTTTATCTAACAGGTTGATGGAGCATATTCTCCCCCAGATATGCTTCTGGTAAGATCCTGTAGATTTATTGAAAGGCAAACACAAACACATAGAAAGGCAAAATCAGAATAATACTACACTGGTGAATGACAGTATGAAAATAATACTCATTTGTCCCAATAATCATTTGGCAGTATGGAAACAGTTCCTTTTGCTTTCAATAAGGCAATCTTTGCTCACCATCTTGGTCTCCCCTGCTCCTCCCAGCTGGTGGGACAATCCCAGCACACTGACCAAAAGGTGGAGGGTGGGAAAATAGAGTAAATACATAAATATCCAAATCTCAGTAATGTACAATTAATAGTCTTTTTAGAAATGACTGAACGTGGAGCAGCAATTCTCTGTCATGTACAGGAATTCCTCTAACCAAGGACACATGCGGATTGATTTAATGAATTATCCTTCTCAACAGTGGGAGCAGTAATTCAGCACCTGCAGTCTGGGGTTATTTAACCCAGGATGTGTTACCCAGGACGTGTACAGAAAAAAGTTCATAGTAATTTTTTTGACTTGTCATCCAGCAGCAATTAACAGAAATGCAAACAAAGTTAGGGCTATTGACTAGGTAAAATGAAATTTTAAATTAATTTCATGTGTACAATTTCATATTAATTTCAGAATTTGTAACAGTATGGTCTTACTAAAAAAATTAAATATCAGTAGACTTGAAGATCTCCACACTTTCAAAACTATATTTTAAAGACAATTTTTGCTTTTTACCAATCTCATGGTAAAACATTTGTCAATTTAAAGGATGCTTATTAAACTTACTTATTGTGGGTATTTCCATTTCTTTATGATAAAATGTTACTTCCAATAGAGCTATGCTCCTAAATAATCCTTAATTTATATATACGCGATATGTGACTGTAAGACTTTAGGCACAAAAATAAACACTGAAATGACATGACATTCAAGCAAATCAGTTAACTTCCTTGGCTTCTTTCATAAAGTTCTAAAAATAAATATAGTAATTGAGAAGAAAACCTTTCATGGAACAAAGATCACCCTTAAGTACTCAAGACTCAACAGAAATAAAATCTATTTGCTGAGGGTTGTAATTTGTGTATCAGTTGCTTTTCTCTTTTAACTGAATAATGCAGTAAAACAATGGCTGCTTCTCTTGAAACAACGCAACTGGTTTAAAGCTGATAATCCTTTACAGTGTGGAAAAAAAAAATCCTTTGAAACAGTGATTCAGAACCATCATGACAAAAGATGCTACACTGATACTGTCAGACTTAATTTTTCGTTAGTTAAAAATTATTTTCTCTTTCTTCTGTATAATGCCCCCCGCCCATGCAAGGACCCCTACTTATTGTTTGGATGTGAAGTTTAAGAAATAAAAAAATTACATGCAAAGTGATACAGGGATAAATAAGACAGACGTGCATATCTTTATATATATAAAAAATATATTTATATATACATATCTATACACCTATATGCTATACTCTATCTATTTCTATACTATGCTGTTTGCTCTTCTGACCAATACATAGTGGTAATTATCTGTGTATAGGTACATGTATGAGAAAGGGAGAACAGATGTCCATGATTATGTAAGTTATGGTAATTAACAGTACATAAATGAAACAAGTTTGTTTTTGTTGATGTGTCACTTGCACACTGCTCCTCTTGAGCATTGGGTTACATCCTGTACACGATCGCCTTATTGTCTACTGTCATAAAAATTCCAGTTTTGTTTCTGAGCAGTCACAGAATGGGACTTGCCAGCTGTCATGGAAAATGTATTCAGTTTCATTTCCACTTAATTTATCTAATCTTAATTCTATTATTATTTTATTACAATTATTTAAGTGCTTGGGGCATCAATCTAAAGTAAAAACAAATAAACAGTAGGAGTTCCAGATAATTTGTAAGTGATCTGAAAGGTCTAATGGAAACAACATCATTATTGCAGTTTTATTTTTTGAAAGGTTAATATTATAGAAGCTTCATCATTGCTGCTATAGTTAACAGTCTGTCAACACACTCATGTTAAATTCCTGCTTCATGAGATTAATGGCTAAACTCTAAAAACTCACTCTGGACAGCGAAAAAAAAAGTTGTGAAATAGTGTTTAGATGTTCAAAACCTTGTAACTACAGGCCTCATATCACCTTCATTTTCAGCACTATCAACCTGAAACACAGAAGAGCATCCAAGCCCATGATTAAGTCCATTTCTGTTCTGCTCAACGCTTTCATGCGAAGGCACCTGCTAGCTTCCTTGACTGCAATGAAATCTGAACACAGGCTTAAAGATCTGACAGTCCAAGTGTTGCATTGAACTGAGATGAACTTGTGGTTTGCTGTCCTGGGCTCAGCTGCTCATCTCCCCTCACCTTCTTCAGCAAAAAACGTGAGTAGCTGCATTTAAAGCAGTGCATAGCAATCGTCTGTCTGGCATTCGAAACATGGGTTTGTTGGGTTTTATGCTTACTCATAATCTTTAGCTTCCATTTAATCTCTGAATCCAGCCACAATTTCTCTCACAAATGTGACAGCCACCCTGTCTACTGAGTCTGTGTAACCACAGAGTCCTCACTACTACTCATTGTACTTCTCCATCACCGTTGTTACCTTGCCTTGATTCTCCGCATAAAATGGCTGCGTTAGGGTGCCTTGCAGAGTCATTTGAGTTCTCGCTTTCTCTTTCTAATGCAATGAGTTATTTATTTCTGATGTTCCAATCTTGTTTTAAGATCTTTTTTTTTCTCTTTTTCCTTCTTTTCTTACTCAACCTTTAGATAGCATGACATATGTTTCACTGTGTTTATGCATAAACAGTAAACCACATAAAAATATATAAAGGAGCTAATAAATCAACTTATTCAAACTTAAGAAATTACTAATGCACAACCTTAACCCTATTCTAGAAATTTCAGATAAGAAATATGAAACTATTAAATTCAGGTATTCCATGGGTCACATAATCACATAGTGTTTTAAGTTCATCCCCTGTCTAATAAGATATTTGATTTTACTAAGAAATTGTTGTAAAGTATCCTGAGCCTGATCTAGCCATCACTGAAGCTGGTGGAAGATTTTCTATCATACAACGTAAGGGGGATCAATTCCTAATTATCACCATACCCATCAAAATGAACGGCTGAATCTGGGGCAACGAGAATTCAAAAGGAGCATTTTGAATTACACCTCAGCTTCTAACTTTTGGGAATTTCAGCAGCATTCAGCATTTCTTTAAAAGAAATTTGGATTTAACTGGAGATAAACAGCTGCAGATAGCATTACATGTCTAAGATGATTCCTTTCTCCATCTGAGAGGAGCCCTTACGACGGAAAGGAAAGGAAGGCAAAATTCCAGAGTGACGACTCCAAAAGTCGTTTATTTAGAAACTGAAACTTGATTTGTTTTCTTGCAGAAACCAAATGTGTTAGTTTGGTTTGGATACAGTATATTGACAAAGGGTGGGTTGCTTTTCCTTTTTATCTAAACCTGGTTGTGGAGATAGAGAAAAATAATCTGTCCTGAGAGCAAACAATGATCCAAACTCATTGTTTGCTTGAAATGGCTGACCTTGCTAGGAACGTATATCTGCACAGATGATCGTGCCTCCAGAAGTAGTTAGGAAATCCTGGCAAGTGACTCGACGCCTGTGCGAGCAGATGCAAGGCTCTTGGTTTGCGCTCTGATCCAGAAGCTGTGCAGCCCTGGTAGGTGAGCAGTGTGCCTGGGAAGTCTACTCTGCAAAGCCTGGCCCACGTCTCCTCCTATTGAAGTTCTTCTGAGGGGAACCGATATTCTCTCTCTCCAAAGGGAATAGGGAAAGGCACAGTGAGACAAAATCCAGGTCCCCTGTAGTGGCACAGCCAGCCGCCCCGGCAGTCACGTTCCTCTTAGGAGTTTGCCTCAGCACAGCACCTGCGCAAGTGGGAGCTGTGCCGATGGTCACCCTGTCCATGGGGCTGAAGCTTTCATCTCCAACCCCATTTTCGCACGGTGGACGATACTTTCCCTCCTCTCGTTGGCGTGAGAAAGCTGTGAGGCTGTGACACAGAAATCACCTTGTAGCTGGCTATTAAGAAAGTTTAGCAAATTGACTGCTGCTAAAATAAGAGATATGAAAGTACCATCTGCAGTTCAGTCACACGGGGCAAATCTCACAGGCCTTACGCAGTCAGAACACCCATGGAGCGCGCACAGCAGGAGCTGACCCGCAGGATAATAGGGATGCATACTGAATGAATCGCAAGTAACACCTGGCCTTTATCTGGAAAATTACCATTTTTTTAGGCCAGTCTTCAAAGCTGAACATTTCTTTAGGACTCTGGAGCCATTGAGGAGGCAGACAAAAGGAAGAGAGTCATGGAGAGACATGTAAAAGCTGTAGACCCAGCAGAAAGGGCGGGAGGGTATGGAAGAAGGCTGGAGTTAAAACCTCAGTATAAAATTCCAGTTCTTCCTGTGCGGATCAGTTTTTCCAAGGGTGAAAGGAAAATGAATTTCCCAATGCATTTAAGTGATTTCATTACACAATTACATGCTTGCCTAAACTTTAGCCACATACTGTTACCCATCCTTGCAAGTAATCAGTTTTTGGTTTTGTGTTTTACAACATGTACTTAGTTCAAACATAAAATACATTCATGTTTGTGTTTGCAAAGAGACACATTCATCAAACTCTTTGCACTATTTCTCATTCTAGATATAGGGAAGGCATCATTTCTGGGTAAACATACATACCACAGAGGAAGAATGATTAATCTTTAGAAACATCCAACACACATTTACTACATATATCCAATTAAGAGAAAATGCCACTCTTCTACATTAGCACTCAAGTTTCCAAACAGATGCTCAACTTGTTACAGTCAGGTGCAAAAGAAACCGTTGCGCAGCTCAGCTGTGGGAGTGTATGCAGAATACTTGGTAGTTGCGTTCTCACAGATATCTTGCTCTAGTCTGAGACTGATCCAGCACAATATATGAGTAGGTTGAAGTTGGTAGAACTACTCAAATGCTTAAAATTTCACACTTTCTCAAATGCTTACTTTTCTGGATCAGGCTCTTGTGAATAATCAGGCCTGCAGCTTCTTGGACTTTTCTTTGGGTGATCAGGTCATAAAAATGAGAATGCCATCTTTGTAGAGACTTAGCAGTCACAAACTGCAAGCTGATCATCAGCCTAATTGCATGTCATCCTTTCCTAAATCAGATTAGTAACAAATGATTATCAATTGAGCCCTAAAGTCCTGACGTAGTTTGAAAATATACGAGTTTTATGACGGTTATCTTGGAGGCCCAGTAAAAAACCAAACATGCCAGCTTTTAATATATCTGGTGACACTGCCTAACAGCTAAGAGAAAACATCAGGGAGAATTTCTGTATAAAGTTACAATCTTTTCAAGAATAAGTCAGCTAGCTGACCTACAGCGCTGGAATCTGCTGTCGTTGCCAGCAGCCATCCTCAATATTTTTGCCTTGTTTTGTCTTCGCTAGCTCACAGCTCTGTGCCAGCTATCAGTATTTTGAGTAAATTATTCAGTTTTGATATGTATAGGCAGGGAAAAATCCTTCTCATCTGCTGGTGGCACAAGGTCTACCCAGGCCGAGTTTTTCTGTGCAGTCTGGTGTGAGCTGCAGCGGTTACATCAGCCTCCAGGTTGGACCATTTGTCTCAGAAAACCTCTACAAGAATTTCATGCACAACAGGGTGCTACCGTTCCAGGAGAGCAAGTCTGTGCAAAATGTATTTACTCAACTTTGTACAATATTCTTAAGTTTAGTGCAAAGCAAGGAGCCGAAGCCACGGTCTGTTAGCATCCCAGTGACATGCCACGTTAAATCAGGCAGCTACTTCAGTGTGTTTTGTGCAGTGCTGTAATCACACCTGCATGTTATATGTTTGCAGAGATACTTCTTGAGACACCAAGTATATAATATGTCCTAGTACATAACAGGTTCAGGTGTATAATATGTCTTGGCTCAACAAATAATTTCTTGTTTACATTTCTGTTCATCTCTCTCTTCTACTGCCAGAATTGATTTTTCCCCATATTAGTCTCTTGGTCCATAATTAAAGGACCAGATCTCTCTATTTCTTTTCTGAGCGCCTGTTTCTTGTTTTGAAATGTAGGATAAGTGATAGTGTATTTTTTTTTCCTGAGGGGAAAATCCTTTACTCCTAGAGCACAAATAAGGTTGTTTATATTTGCCTCAAGTGCCAGAACTTAACATACTTATGCTCTAGTTATCCAGCTGACATTCTTTATTTATTAGATTTTTAGTACAGTATGTGGCATTATAATCAATGCATTATTGACAAAAGCACTTGGATCACACACTATTTATTTAATTTACTACACTGACTCTCATTTAGTAAACTTAATACATACACTGTGTTTTCCTGGCACATTCAGATACATTATTCAGAAAGGGCACATGGATTGCACAACAAACCACTATAATGTCTAAGTTATGTCACAAGCCTTTCTCTAAACTGTTGATCATTAACCTATTCTTTGCCGCAAACCTAGCTCGCTACACATGTGTTGGGCAGTAACTTGTGAAGTTTGGCCATAGTTATACAACATTTTTAATGTCTGCTAAAGTCATAACACAAGAAGCATTTTATTGTAACCTGCAGGCACCATAAATACTAAATCTCCAACATTTTTATAACCAGTTATATCAAAGGCAATGTGATTGTCACTCTTTTGCACATAGGATTCTCCCATTAGTAAGCAGTCTTATATTACAGGCATAAAACACTGTTAAGCATTTTAGCTCCGCCAGACTAGCTGCAGCTGTGTCACATTTGTGTTTCCTTATTTTATGTGTGCCAGTTATCTAGATTAAAGTTGGAATAGCATAGCACTCCACTAGATGACAGGCTTGGTTTAAAGCCAGACCACTTAGTGATGCTTATCAAACAATTTTCAGCTACATACAGTAGCATAATTCAAAAACCTGAGAAGAGTCTAAATTATCAGGCTTGCCACGAGAGATCATTTCTTTTTTGGATGGAAGATTAAAACATTCCCCTCACAAATACATGGAGTCTTCCTAGTCAGAGGCATCAGTGAAATAATCTTATTTCATTTTTTCTACTCAGTTTTGAATGAATGTGTGACCCTCATGGTTTTGAACATACACAATCTTACCCAGTCATTTGGGGCCCAAGATGGAAAATGTGTCAAATCAGTGGCCCATGAACTTCAGAAAGTCCTGCTTTCAAAAGCTCATTTTATTGTTCTTTGTTCTTATGCTCATTTAGTCTTTGTTTGCTTGGTTGTGGTTTCTAAGCTATTAATGACTGATTCAACTCCAGCTGATGGGCTGCCCCAAGGCAGCTATGCATTAGCTTGCAACCCAGTTAGATACTAGTTCACTTGAGCTTCCCATCGGTGAAGGTGGGACAACCTGTGCTCGTAGATCTTCACGTGTATTTGCAGGAAGAGTGTGATTGCTGATTCTGACATCTTTGAGAGAGGATGCCTCCTGAGAGGCAGAGGGGGAGTTACTCCTGTACTCTGCTGAGTGTTTGGACTGGTATCATGACCAGTGGCCTTCTGGGTGGGCTGTTATAGCACTGGAAAAAACTGGCTTCACCATCCAATGCCTATCTTTACCTCGTCCAAGGAACTTGTTTAAAGTAAGATTACTTTTTGCATTAGAAAAGCAAATGAAGTAAATTATGTGGAAGATAGACTGGAACTATGTTCTGAACCTACAGGTTTGTCTGTTGCTGCTGTGGAAAAAAAATTGAGAACTGTGTCCTGTACAGAGAACCAGGCTAACAGCCTGACGGCAACACTGCCACCGCTGCCACAGCTTGGGATGCATGGAGTGACCCAAGCTGTGCTTACAGCTGAGTTCTTGCACATTGAGGAATGACAGTTAACTTGCGTTAACTTCAGAGAGAGAGGGACAAGGCTCATTGCCTGACCCTATTAAGGGAGAGGGAGAGAAACTGGGCTGCTCACTTGCTTCACCGACATCATGGTTTGAGAGAGAAAGCTCTGAGTTAGCAACCCCATATCTCTTCACTCTTTTTGAGCGAAGTACCTCTTCTACTATAGCGTAGTTTATAATAAACAAGAGATAAACAACAGCAAAACCAGCTAGCATTTAGTAAAAGTCAATAAATGAATGGAGTTAGGAAATGCCAGGTAACTTGAGCATCTGTAGCATAAACGTTACAACTGGAACCTTCCAGTGATAAAAGCAAAGAAGCAAAATGCATCCTGATGCTCAGAAAGGTTAAAGAGCTGATGGTATGATCTTTGCAAAGTCTGATTCATTCATTATTCTCTTCTCAGAAGAATAAGAAAACATAATCACCTGTCCTTTAGGCTTATGTTGTGTGCATTTATATTTTAATGTCTATTAAAAATGTCCTGCACATTTCCCTTAGCAATATCTGTTAGTGTTTTAATATTACAGGGCCTGATTGTTCACTTTCTGGAGTCGGTCTAAATTTTCCCACTGATATGAGTGACAGCAGACTCTGGCCCCTAATTTTCAGAGGATTGAAGCCATCCTTAGAACAGCATATGCTCTGCTCTCCACTTTCTTTGATGACTTCTAACATTCTTTTGATGTGGACTCCAAAAAAGACATTTTCATCTTTGGATATATGTGTTTTTAAAGATGAAAAACATCGAATAGCAGAGTAAGAACATTTTGTGTTTCAGGCCACAATCCCATTTAAACCAAAACTAGCTAATAACTATTAGATGAAAGAGAAGAAAATGCAGAAGAATAAAAATGTTGGGCAAACAAAATGAATAACAACTAAAAAGACACTCTTCAAACTCATGGAAATACCATACTGTTTGGATCATGAGTGTAGGCACACATGATATGCACTGACATAGCATAAAAATGTCACTTACACCCTGGTGTCTGTCTACAATTATGAGCAGGATATTCAAGCAGAGGTCGTGTTGTGAGCACCCTGCTTCTGCTTCTCTGCACTCTGCAGAAAGAGTAGTTAAGAAAAATGGACAGGAGGGTAAATGCCATCTATAAGTACAGAAGCGCAGTGCTCTGGCATGCTGATGGTGGAGGGAGAGGTAGAGGCATGTCAGGGTTAGATTCACTTAGGATTCACTCCCTCAATGCTATGATGAGAATAAACTCTGATGAAGTCTGGATTAAAAAATAAATCCAGTGGCTAGAGAATTGTGGAAGATGCTTGGCAGTCCTGCAAGGTGCTGAGCAGTTGCAGCTCTGATTGACTTCATGGCATATAGTTGATAGAACAGTTGATGGAATGTAATCACGTTGTTTAATGTAGTATGCTGGAAAGATGCTCCAGTATTACAATATATGTGTAGTGTAAAAGCTGGGAAAGAATAGAATAGAATAGAATAGAACAGGACAGAGTAGAGAAGAACAGAACAGAGTAAAGTTTCGTTTCAGAGGTTGGGGTTTCGACCACAGCTCTGAACTGACTTGAATTTCCTTTTATTTTTTTCACCCTCTGTCTTAGTGATTAATTCTTATCAAATATTCTTTAAGAGCTCTGACATCTGTTAAATGTAATTACTTTCTCTTCTATGTGTAAATCAAGGTCTTTCTTAAAAAAAAGAGGCAGTTTATACTTAAATTAACTACTTTTATCTGCAATTTGCAAGTTAAGGTGTATGTAAAGCCTGTGGCTATACTAAAGGCTCAGTTGTGCCTCCTAGGCACAGTGTTAATTAAAGGGTGATGTGGATTCGTACCACTCTGAGGGGAACTCTGGAAGGGATTATACCCTAGAGAGGCACAATGCCTCTAGTACACCACAGCATGTAAGTAAAATGCACATGCTGTGCACCACCCGCGTTGATGTTGCTCAGCCTCTCTGTGGGCCCATCTCCTTCCCAAACCTCCCCATCCACTTTGCTGGGGTTCACACCTAGGGGGTACCAGGAAGATGCAGTCCTGGCACTCCTGACCAATTCCTGCATGCAAGGGAGAGGTGGTGCTGACACCCTTACCGTTGCTGATAACTATTCAGAGGCTGGATACAACCTGGCCAAAGATAAACAGAAATTGCCAAGTGTCGTTCCCTAGATATAGTTTCTCTTTTTATTCTATGACAGGTCTTTTAAAGTCTGATAGTGTGCATGATGCTTGACAGCTTCTTGCATCTTACCTGACCCCATCCTACATGGCTGATTTTGAATAATTCTATGTCCAGCATCTGATTTTGTTCTCCTTGATATGTTTCATCGGGGATCATTTTTCCCTAGGGTAGTTCTCTTGACACCAATGAAGTTTTAGATATGAGTTACCCCTGTGCAAACAAGATCAGCGTCAGACCCATAGACCTTTGGTTTAAAATATTGACTGTATCCAAAGGACATATTCCAATATCTATGTAAATAATGCCTGTGATTAATTTAATGCACATTTAAGGGTTTTTCAAGGCCATATTACTCACTGGATTAAATGTACATTTTGGTAATGTATTTTTGTTATTGTACATCCAATAGATCTAATTCAGCCCAGGGTGATTTTTTATGACCAAGTAATAGACCACTGAAAATAGGATTTATTATAGAAATGCCAAGACATTCTTATTTATAGTATAATAGTACAAATTGCCACCATAATAAATACTCTTCAGTTATCAAATCATCAGTCTTTTATGGTAACATTAACAAATGATCCCATAGGCAGTATGATATTACTAATGTAATGTATTAACTTTCAATTTTAAATTGGTTATTGGATCTGGAACAACTGTACATTATATGATGCAGTTCAAGTAGGACTTGTGAACTAAATTTGCATATCTGTACAGCAAAATGTGACTACACATAGTGCTTTAGACTGTCCGCATATGCAACATGAAAACAGTATCACTCTCAGTCCACAATCCAACACAGATCTGTAGATTGCATCCTCTTAGAGGAAACTGTTAGCAAGGAATGTCTAAAAGAAAATTTTAAAATCATGCCAAAAATTTTTGGTAAGTCATTGTTATTATTGGTGCCAGGAGAAAGCAGGTCAGTTGTTAAGAGTTGATGAAAATAAAGAAAATAGAAGAATAGAATAAGAAATCTTTTAAATTCAGCTGTTGAGGGTTCTTTCCTTACCAGCAGGTGTTTGTTTCATCATAAGCTGTTCACTGTTACTATACAAGAAACAACATTTAATTATGTATATTTGATCTGGAAAAAGTGCAGAACCAAGGTCCTTTTTAGAGATTCTACATTTGTATAAAGTAAAATAAAATAAGCAGGGAGAATTAAGAAAATGTTATAAAAGTAAGACTTGCAAGAAGTATTTATTTGAACAACGAGATTGGCAAGTCTAATAATATAAGAAATATATACTTAGCAACTTTTTATAGCTTAGATCTGTAGTACTCAGCAGATAGATTTTTTTTATCCTCAGTTCAGTCCCATATTTCAGTACTAGAAATCCAAATAACTTAAATCATTATTAGTCTCAAAATGAGCAATTGTCCAGTACTATTTAATTTTAAAAATTTTATGCTTCAACATCACCAATAATTAACTCAGAATTTTAACTGCTCTTTTAATACATCAAGGCTTGATTGGACATAAATGAAAATGTTCTATTTGTCTTTCTGGTCAGTTGGATAACGTTTATTTTATTTAAGAGAAATTTAGCACATTCTTTCCAGCAGCTAGTTAAGTGTGGTCATTGTTGGTGCCAATGCACTATAGAGATTTTAAAGGTAGCTAAATAGTTTAGGCAGTTAATTGGAAAAAAGTAGTAATCACAGTGGGATGTGATGAGGATTTTTTCTATGTCTTTCTTATGTCCTGTCTTTTACTGACAAGATATACTCAGCACAAGAAATATTTTTCCATCATGGAGAAAATCGAGTTTCCTGCTCTTGGCTTACTCTCCCTCCCAGCACCCAGCCTCACAAGTCAACCAGAGCAGCTAACTGGCTGATCAAACTTAGGACAGCTGCCTATTGCCCCCAGACCACGTTATAGCATGGAAAAATTCATGCTGGGTCTCAATCAACAGTCTCTTCCCTGCCTGTTTGTCCACTCCCATCCAGCTAACGTGGTCTCTTTTCTTCAGAAATTCCTGCTCTTGAAGACACAGCTTTATCCCAGGTGGAGATTCCAGTGCTTTTACACTCTCCACCTGAAAAACATTTAGATACTAAAAATACATAGCCAAACAGATATTTCTGCAGTCCTTTCTACTCACATTTGGCCAGCAGAGTGTATCTGTAATTTTATTAATTTACATTGACACAACTCTAGACTGGAGGGAGTCTAGACTGGGGATTAAGTGTTCACAGCAAAGCATCAGCTGTACTCATTAATAGGCAGTAAAAGAAGTTGTTTATGTCTGTCTATCTGTCTTTATTTTTTCTTGGTAGAAAGCATCCCTATTTATCCCAGCTACCATCTCACACATTCATAAATAGTCATCTAAAGTGTAATACCCTTCAGTCCCCTGTGGGAATGTCCTCTATTCAGCTCATCTAAACAAACTGCACAACTACAGAATACAGCAACTTAAAGTCCAGTTCAGCAGCCCTTGTCTCGTCAAAGCTTTTGCCCAAATGAAATCTTAGGTGGCTGATGGACCAGCAGTTGCTATGAAAATTAATAATCTGCAATTACCCAGGGCACCAATGAGAGTCTGAAACAACCCCTATTTCGCATTCTCTGTTGTCTATGTAACAGAATTTGTCACCAAGGCTTCATTTTGACATGGAACTTTTGATCTAGGCACAAAAAATAGTTCATCACTGATTTACACCTGCAGTTACTTTTGGAGATGCAATTATATCCGCTATCCCAAAGCCAGAGGCCAAATCAAAAATCATTCTAAGAATCAGATGCTAAATGGATGGTGGTGATGTAAAGGCCTCGAACAGCTGCCCATGCTCAGTTCACACTTGATTCCAAGCCCATTGAAGTCACTGTGAATCTTTCCTTTGACGTCAATGGGCTTCAGATCAGGTCCTGAGCAATTTTTTAAAAACCTCAGACAAATCAAAACCATTTCCTTTGGAATGAGACTGTTCACACCCCTTGGTGAAGACTATTTCCTTTCCAAACACAGCTTTCATACCAGAGTCACGTCAGCTGAATTTCTATTTTTACCAAAAGCTGCATTTTTTAAAGAAGCAGGAAGCGTATTTTTTACTTATATTTCATCTTTTAGCAGCTAAGCTGTTTTTTATTCAAACTTTCAAAAATATCCCCAGCTGGGCAGGCCAGACTTACACCAAAAATGGGGAACATTTTACAAAGTAACAGCCATTTAAAAAAACCTTTTTTAAAACGGAAACTCCTTGCAGATTTAACCATAACAGTCACCATATTTTATGTGGTGAGGGGCCATCCCTACACACTGCAGCCTGTAGACTCCAGTAGATCATTTAGTCTTATAAAATGTATGACACTATAACAAATGTTACAACTTGTATAACAGAACTAATATAACATTAAGTCTTATACAGAACACTGCACTAAATACTGTATAAATTGATTTAGAAATGCTTCTAAAATGCAAAGTAAAGTATAAGGTATAGACCTAGGGAGGGCAGATCCACCTGCCAGGCACCATTTCTGTATAACAGTTTCCTGAAAGTGATGGGGACACTCTTGGATAATTTTGTCGGTGGAAAGCAATCCTTCTGATGACCAAGAGGAGAGTGAGGTGTTCCCCCTTTATTGAAGACCGTGAAAGCGGTGAATGTGAGTTCACTGCCTGGAAAGAACAAAGGTGAAAAGACGTGTTCAGAGATACCATGTTGACATGCAGAAGAGGCCAAGCAGAGTACAGTGATTTGGATCTATTCCTCTGTGGAAGTAGGTCTCCCATAACATTTTGCACAGGTACGTTACTGACCAGTGGGCTGTGGAAATTCCCTGGGAGACACTCTGTCCCTTGCTGAACGCAGCAGAAGTAGCCATTCCTCCAGCTGCAAGAAATGTCAATCTTGCTGCCGAATGCACTCCTGCAGGGATGCCATGCACCATACAGCCTCCTGGAACAGTGTCGGAGATTGAATTTGGATCCATGTATTTTGTGTACAGTTTTTTCCCTTCTACCTAAATACTTATTTCACCATTTCTATATCGTTTCATCAACACAATAACTCTGCCAGACTGTTAAGACTAGTGTGTGCCAGTGTTTAAATATATCATCCTTTCAAGGGATAAGGGTATAAGGTCTCTCTGCTTCTTGACCTGAAATAACTTTTTATGGTGATGGAGAGATTATCTCAATTAGATTAGGTGAGTTACCACAGAAAAAAATCAAATTAGATGAGCTGTGTTTTCTTTTTCTACTCAAGCATGGGCACGACAACCCCACCTCAGTGATGGCCGTCTCCTGTTTAATGTGAGATTGCAACATTACTCTGGGAAAAAGCACTCTCTAAATGTTGCTTCCTGAAGAATCTCCTAGGGACACTTCTTGCCAAGTTCACCGCTGTGTTTCTGTTGTATTGGGCCTCCATTCCTTGTGAGAACATCTGTGTAAAACAGATGGATAAGGCGATCTTCATCTGCAGTCTCCCCTCATCATTTTCTGAGTATTCTGAAAAGACGTACCTCTTAGGGGCCCCAGATCTGTGATTGATTTTGATGCAGGCGCAAAAGCACATGTTTTGCAGAGGAAGAATGTAGATCTTGTGGGATAACTTGCGATGCACAGTAGTCTTGAGTAGAAGCTAAGTAAGTGAGATAAAGCCAGAAGATGATTCCCCAGAGCCTGCTATTAGAGGAATAGTCCAAGCTATGTGGTAGACAATCCTGGGATGAGATAAAGCAGAAGAACTGTGTACAGAAAGACAACCTAAGAAATGAAATGAAATGAAATGAAATGAAAAAATGATTCTTCTCCTACAGCAGGGAAAGACTTAGAGGAAAATTTGTTGTCCAAAAAGGGCTTTAAAGGGGGCCAGTAGAAGGGACAGAGATGACTACGTTGCCATAATATGTGAAATTGCCCCCAAAATATGTACTGTGCCTCACATGAAAAACAAGCAGACCAGGAAGTATAAAATAAGCCTTGAAGGCAGTGTAGGGGGTCACAAGTTTTTTTGGTGTGAGGGTCTTAGTGGCCTCAGCTGATGTCAATTTAAAGAGACAAATGATTACACCAGAGACAGAAAAAATAATGTGGTGTTATTCCTGAGGTAACAATATCTCATCAGACTTTTTTTTTTTTTTTTGACTTAAGCAACAAAAAAAAAATTGAGTTGGGGGGGAAGCCAAAAAGCAACCAAAAAACCCCAAACCAAAACCACCACAGTTCCTCTGAGTATGAATTTAACCAACTGGTTGCCTGGTTTTATTACGTGGTTTTAATCCCACGAAAAAAACTAACTTGCTTATCCAACTAATTGAGACCCTGCTTGTATCATGTCAGTTCAGGAATCGTAAAGAAAAGGGCTATAAATACACACAAAGAGAAAAGGAAAAAATAGGCGGTCATCCTGTGGGTTTAAGAATTTCCCTAGCAGATACCAGATTCCCAGTTCTAACTCATTTCTTAAACAGTACTGGTGAACATCAAAGAGTACAGCACAGAGCATGCTGAGTGCCAATTACACACCTCAAAAGTAAATGTTACCTCAATGGAAAGTCTTCAGAAATTCTAAATGAAATAAAGGCCAAGATGCCCGAATGCTCCCTGAAAAATGTAGACACTTTATTGATAATGATTGCTCCATTAAAATACGTAGTTGTTAATATACATCGCTTGGTGAAAAATCGTTTTAGAAATGTGTTAGAGCACATATGGATATTACTACTCTTTGCAAGATACCAGGAAAAGAAGTGTCTAATAATTAACTTCAGTGTATTTCTATTGTTTTTTAACAAGCTGTCTTTAGAGACAGGAAATCTTTTCTGAACACAGCTCGTGTTTCAAAGAAGAAATAGAGTTAGTACAAATAATTGGTGTGCGTTGAAGTTGGAGGAGCATGAATTGTTATATTAAAAAAAGGAAGTCTTTAAAAGCTGTGTAAACTCTCTGTAGCTAAATACAAATTCAAAGAGTTGTGTCTTTCACATCATTTAGCAAAAAATCATGGCAACAACTGTCTTTGATTGTTGGGGTTTTTTTTTCTTTCTTCCCACAGTAATGAACAGATTTTTCTCTAACACCTTAATCCAGTGCAAGGAAACAAACCTAGCAATGTAACCATAAAATTAATTCAAATAAGTAATGAATAAGGAAATAGGCATAATGAGTGGCCTTTAATTTCAATTGTACATCCTCCCTAACCTTCATGCCAGTGCTCACATGCATATTCCTGTCACATATACTTGCCTTCCTACAAGTATATCCAGTATCCAGTGAACTGGCTATGGCAGGTGAATGGAAATATTGACGTACCTTCTATAGTCGCCAGCACACCCAATGTTAATTTAATGGAAAGACTTTCACAGAAAAACTACTATGCTATGGTAGATATGCCAATACACTACCTAGGGTAATATATATCAAGTATATAGAAGAGTGTGTGTGTGTATGCTTTATTAAGCCTTTGCATTAAGCTGCCAACAAACAAGATTTTGTGCCCTTTACTCCATAGGGTATTGATATTTAGCTCATGTTTCACCTAGTCCTCCCTCTAAGATTGCAAGTAGTTCTGTTTTTCTTCTAAGAAATGAACTAGAATAAGCCTTTCCTAAGGAAATGAACATAAACCAGGATTGATAAGGTGTGCTAAGCCTCTTTTATTATTATTTGGACGCATTGCAACTGAAAGTTTCTAGGTGTAGGACATGTGTCAATACTGAAACACATAGCAGATATTCATGCTGAATATCTTCATTGATAGTATAAAGTCTAATTTTGCAAGGCCAAATAATTGAAAGAAGGCTTCATTTTATCATGTAATAAAAATAATCATTATGTTTTCATTTTTCCAACTTTGTCAGAATTACAAAGTGTTTTTAACTTGCTCTTCATTGCTCTCTAATTCCCTTCCTCTCACTGCTTTTCTGTTATGTTATATTTTTCTTGATTTTGTTTTCCATAGCATTTCTTAATTTATTTCTCTCTTTCAACCCATGACCATAATATCTTTCCTCATTGTAATGGGTTTCTCTACTTTTTTTTTCCCTTTCTTTTCTTTTTCAATAGTTCTGTCCACTGTAATTCTATAATTTACTTTTGAAAAGAATGGGGGATCGTATAAGTGAAGGGGGAGTATTTACATTAGATTTCATAATAAAAACAACAGCTGAGCTTAACTGTAAACACCATGGTCTAAAATTCTTCAACCGCACATTAAGATCTTTGCTTTTAAATAAGCACCTATGAGTAATGCCCTTTAATGAGAACAGCTATCTTATGTTAACACTCCTTTCTGTTGTGAAAAATAACAGAAAGTCATCTGGCTTTGCCCACATTGGCAGCCCCTAGCTGCCAGACCTGAGCCTAGGTGCTGCCTGCACCCAGTGCCAAAAGAGACAAGGAGAGGAGTCGACAGCTGAGATTGCAGGGCAAGCACTCAGCAACAGCTGTGAGCCTCACTAAAGAAAATATTTAGATGTAAAAGAAAACATTTGGATATAAAAGTTTTTGGGATATTTCTGCTTGATTAAGCAGTCATTATGCCTGCTGAGGGCTCTTATACATCTCAGTCAGGTGTGGTTGATCAAATAGGGGCAGAAGCAGGTTTGGATACAGGATTAGTCAAACCTATAAACCTTTACATCAAGACAGGTAGCAGCCACAGCAGTACTGAAGTTAAAACACAGAAATCACACAGCAGGGAGGCAATGCACAATAAAATGTGAGGAGCTCTGAAGCGTATGTTCTCCTCGTCACCCCTGGTTTTTGGCTTTTTTTTTTTGCATGCTTTTTATCATTTCTAAAATAGTTGAGAACTGCCAGTTAATGCTGAATCCAGGTAAATGGCAGCAGTTCCTACATGTCTTAGAACACGTGGGATGATAAGGGTTGCACTAGGTACAGACTTGTTGGGGGTTTTGCTACTATAAGGGCTAATGGTTTACTTTTTTTCCCAGGAAATCTTGGATTCTGGACCTCAACTCATTAGTCATTCCTTGTGGGTCGATATCACCTGCAGCATGATCCAAACCACAAATGTGAGTCACTAATTATCTTTCCTTTGTTTCATTAGAACCAAGTATTTTCATGTGGTTTATTATTTTTAAGTTTTTATTACTTGTTTTATCAGGTGCACAAAAAGCAAAATTTGTTTTTCATTGATACCTGAACATGATGTACATTTTTTATTTTTTGATGCTATGTCAATCTTTCTATAACACAGAATTATCTGCTCTGTGATGCCATAATGTCTCTTGCTGTTTTACAGTAAATCACCAGTTTGAGGACAGTCAGAATGTCAGGAAAAATTGTTTTCAAAGTTGCACTAAAGGATTCTTCAGCTCAGACTTAATAGGATAGCCTTGTGCCTAGATGATATCAGCATTTTTTGCTATTAGCAATTTTAAGAAATTTTCTCTTAGTATAGTGGTACTAGACTAGTACAGACTACTTTTAGATTTCAGGTTACTTGGTTCAAACTGCAGTATGTGGAACTTTTCACAAACTGCAGTGCACTCAGCCCACTAAAAAGGCTGATTTAATACAGCTTTATGGATCACTGCTGTTAAAAAAGATGATTTTCCAAAATACTCTTTAAAGCCCTCTTATTTCTGAAGACTGTTTTACCATTCCTTGCACCAAGAACACCAAGACAAACTGATACACTCCCTTGTAGTTAGAATTGATTCAGGGAATATACACAATATTTCTGCATTGTAATCCTACAACAAATCCCCCAAATTATCTGCATGCATGCAGAGCTCTAGATTTACCTACTTTAGTTCCTGTGAGCCTAAACAAAGAATCCACATGAGTACTTCCATATTTCTGCCCAGGATTTCCCAAACACAAATATGTGTTCACATATCCTTAAAATATTTGAGGCATGCACAGTAAATCCATTACTTTTCATAACATGTCAAACGTACTTGTGAATGTGCAGAAGAACTGGACACCACATGCTAAGTAGCTGTTATGCCTCCTGGAAAATACAGATACGCAGTGAGTGTCAGAACCGCCTGGCAGGGCAATCCAGCGCTTCCTGGGGTCATCAGACTTAAGGCTGCACCACTGTCCGGCAGGACAGTGACCCTGCTCTTCCCAGCACAGTGCTCACATACAGCACACTTACATAGGCTGCCATACACCTGGGAAAGAGAATGCCTCCTCAACACCACCATGCACTGCATTTCTGGGCTGAAGAGCAGCACAGGAAAACCGCATGGCAGCTGGAAACCCCCTGGCAATGCAAGCTCACGCGCCTGCAGCCTTCCGGCAGCTCCCATATGGAGAATGCTGGTCAGAGCAAGGCTAGGACCTGACCTAGCCTCTTTTCTTCTCGAGAGAAGACTTTGGTCTTTGGAATTGGGTGTTACCGTTCATCGACAAACAGAACCAACAAAGGGTAGAACATACATTAGTGTAAGGGTAATAACAAGCACATCAGGAAACCCAGGAACAAATTAAGCCAACAGAAACAAGCAAAGCAAGAATATCTACATCTACATCTGGGGAAAGATAATATTTACAACAGATGTTCAACTTCTTGTCCATTTTCTGCAATTCCACATTTCGGGAGACAAACTGCTTTGGCAATGTTACTGTACATGTTTAATGCAAGATATTTAGAAAGCACGTATGCACTTTAAAAAGTTGACATTTGGGGGGGGGATAAAAAAGAAAAGAAAGAAAAAAAAAAGAAAAAGAAAAACATAGGTAAGATGAAGGTGCTGGAATTGGCTCTGTTTATTCAATTCTACATGCGAATGTTGCTGGTGCGCTTCTTCAACCTGGACGCACTGACATGTACAGACAATCAGCCACATTGAGCCCAGCAGCAGGGGACAGGGGAAGCAGCTGAGCCAGGGAGGAGACAAATTCAGGGCAGATCTCAGGATGGCAGGGGAGAATGTGTCAGGAATAGGGATTTTACATCCTAGGAAGGATATTTTGTTCTTTCAGGAGACTTCTACGTTATAATACAAAAATGGGATGTTAAGCATACAAGATTTAACTGCTGTATTTCAGCCCAAAAAAAGTAATGTGCAATGCAAATTTCAAAAAACTATGTCCCTCGTTCTTATTGGACAGCTCTGGTAAAAGTGTGCATGAAGAACGTAACGCATCTTCCTTGTATTAATATACAGTGTAAAGAAATATCTTTAGAGTTCAGGACACAAATGGAGCTTTAGATTAGCTGTCAACAATGTCATATCCATGTTAATAATGCCCTATTCATGCCTGGGGCTGACAGTCTTTCTTATTTTTATTCACAAATTCCATTTAATAACAGCAATAAGTCACTCTAGACAGTGCATTTCTAAGGGATTTTTGCACTTCTCAGGTGGTTAAAGTCACTTGACCTTCGGCCTCACGCCTTAAAAACTCCCTAAGAGATGTGCTAAATTGCCCAGAAATACATTGCCTGTCATGTCTTGTTGCTTAATTAAGGGCCAACCTAGAAGGCCTATAAGGACTGCCCTTAAGTAATTACTAATTGATCTCCTACTCAAGAAAAATGAATAAATTCCACAGCAGCCGCATTGTCACATGGCATTTACTCAAATTCATATTCCTCCAATAGAGAATGAAAAGTACGCAGCGAACGGCTGGATTGAGGGCAGAAACATCTTTAGTGCAGCAAAGCCTCACTACCAGAATTTGTCATGTCTTATTGGCTGTAGCTACCACTCTCAGCCCTTCACTTGCATTGAGACAAAATACATTGCTTGAAAATCAGAGCTTTTAGAAACTAAGAAATATCTAGAATTTTCCATCTGGATTTACCGACTTTGAAAGGTATTTAATCTTTGGTACAAATATCTAACTAAGGAATCTCAGTGAGTGATAAATTGTCACCTGATGAAAGCAAAATAATTATAGCCTACCAAAACAGCTCTTTTCTGAAGAAAGGAGGTGGGATTTAGGTTGGCATAGGAGAGGTTCTTGCAGCTGTTGTTACCCAAATTGTTTATCAGTGTGCATGAAACAGACTTCCTGGACTTGTTGCATTTTCTGTCTAAAGCTCCAAATGGTCCAGAAAAGTTTTGATATCTTCTGTTTTTATAAGATGATGAGAATGCTTTGGGCTGCCTCAGAAATCTTTACTATGCATAGGAAGATGTTTTCAGGTATGAGCAATATGAATATGATGCTCTTAAGAAATGTATGGATGACAACATTTATTAACGTCCTATTATCCTCAGTAAGAGTGCATTTATATATTAACCTATCTAAGCGGTTTTTACATATTGACTTCTCACACCTACATCAGTGGTTTACACATCTCAAAATTTCTCAAAGTAAAAAGGACCCACCTCTGAAACATTTCCCTTGGACACACTGGATGAAACCAGGACTCATTGGAGTCAAAGATCACATTTCTGTTGACTTTAGTGAGGCCAAGATTTTAATCTGGTAGACATGAATAGTACAAAACTGTATAAAATTTGGGAAACACTCTGATATATGATAATGTATGGCACAGGAGGATAAGCCGATTTATTTGATGCCTTGTATGAAAAGCTGCAGTGGTTCCATGCTTCAACTGATGCTTTATGCAGGGCTCCCCCCACTCCTCTGAAACCACATTAGGGGAAGAGCAGCATTTGCACTGATGGAGGAGAAACAGGGAATCTGAACTCTGGAAAGACACTCTGATCACTGCAGTGGCACTAACACCAATGGCATAACACTAGGAACCATATTAAGATACCTGTGTCACTTATTAAATGCTTAACTGCTTTATCTTCCATATCTTTTAATATGTTAAATGTTGCAGAGTGGGTGTATGTAAAACTGCAAAGGGTATGGATAGCTGGGACCTGTCACATGAATATATCTTCTTATCACTACGATTACATAACTGATAGCTATTATTTGATTTCAACATGTTGTACTAATTGTTTTAAAATATCAAGAGACTGATAAATGAAATAAATGTGCTAATCAACAGCCATTCCTTAAGCCCGTTTGAAACAGAGATAAATAACGAGCCATGAAGGGCTGCTTGCCCCTACCTGAATTGAACCAAAGGATTGAAAAGCACAGTCAAATCCGACAATCAGTCCTCTGGGTACTTTGTGTAAAAATTACATCCTGTCCTATTTCTGCAGTTGATGCAATTCTGGAATAATATGTTTGAGTAAGCTGGCTACCAACAAGATGTGTAAACACATGCAATGTAAGCTAATTTTTTGTGATATAACATTTTTACGGCTACTCATGAGCAGCAATGAACTGCCATTTCTAGTGATTATTTTTCCAGAACCTCAGAGCTCAACTAGAGGTTTATCATGTTAACATCATCTTAACCAAATATCAATATTCATGCATCATTTCAGTGTAGCAGGAAAGCATATTCCTTTAAAAATAAGGGAATACTAATACTGATAATCCTGATTCCTGGATGTGCCTAGTTTCTTGCAGCTGAAAAGACCTTTGCTGTCATCATGTTCTGCAATGATTTTTGTGTTTTTCTATAACATTTTTCTCCCTACACATGTGGGTTTTATATCCTCTTCATGTTGGTATAGCATGCAGTCTTATGTGGAATTTAGAGGATCTGAACTAAATGTAGCTAAAAGGAACTTTTGGATGAACTGCCTGGGATTTGTTCAGATCTGTTAAAGTAATGGGGGAAAGCACAAAAGGATAAAGAAAAGAAAGGCCTTAATCTTTGTTCCATGAGTGATAAAGCAGCATCACATGGGTGAAAATTGGCCTGACCTTCACCCACATGATGCTGCTTCTGCCTCAGCCACTCTTTCTTTGCTCTGATTAAGTGAAGATAGCCTCTTTCTCTGCAAGGAAAAGTCAAAGAACAAAAAGAAAAAAAAATCCTGTCTTAACTATAAAAGGTTTATTTTTTTAATCACAGTTGGGAAGTTTCTAATCCTATTTTTTTAAGCTAAAAAAGTGCCTTTTTAGAATTTCTTTTGCTCAGTTTCTTTAGCACACCACCACCACCGCCCCCCC
>NW_009192047.1:0-3704 GCF_000690835.1 Fulmarus glacialis
CGTGCGTGTGTGAGCGGGGTGTAGGGTGCACTGTGGGTGTGCGAGCTGGGTGTAGGTTGCACTGTGCAGGCATAAGGGGGGTGTAGGTTGCACCGTGCGCGTGTAGGATAGGTGTAGGTTGCGCCGCACGTGTGCGAGTGGGGTGTAGGTTGCACCGTGGGTGTGTAAGATGGGTGTAGGTTGCGCCATGGGTGTGCGAGCAGGGTGTAGGTTGCGCTGTGCGTGTGTAAGTGGGGTGTAGGTTGCGCCGTGCGCATGTAAGAAGGGTGTAGGTTGCACCCTGGGTATGTAAGGTTGGGTGTAGGTTGCGCCGTGGGTGTGTAAGCCAAGTGTAGGTTGCACCGTGCGCGTGTAAGCTGGGTGTAGTTGCGCCGCACGTGTGCGAGTGGGGTGTAGGTTGTGCCGTGGGTGTGTAAGAAAGGTGTAGGTTGCCCCGTGAGTGTGCGAGCGGGGTGTAGATTGCACCGTGGGTGTGTAAGATGGGTGTAGGTTGTACCGTGCGTGTGCAAGGCAGGTGTAGGTTGCACCGTGCGTGTGCAAGCCAGCTGTAGGTTGCCCTGTGCAGGCATAAGCAGGGCGTAGGTTGCACCGTGGGTGTGCGAGCAGAGTGTAGGTTGCACTGTGCAGGCATAAGTGGGGTGTAGGTTGCGCTGTGGGTGTGTAAGGTGGGTGTAGGTTGCACCGTGCGTGTGCAAGTCAGGTGTAGGTTGCACCGTGTGTGTGCAAGCCAAGTGTAGGTTGCACTGTGCAGGCGTAAGTGGGGTGTAGGTTGCGCTGTGGGTGTGTAAGGTGGGTGTAGGTTGCACCGTGCGTGTGCAAGTCAGGTGTAGGTTGCACCGTGTGTGTGCAAGCCAAGTGTAGGTTGCACTGTGCAGGCGTAAGTGGGGTGTAGGTTGCGCTGTGGGTGTGTAAGGAAGGTGTAGGTTGCGCTGTGCGCGTGCAAGCCAGGTGTAGGTTGCGCCGTGGGTGTGCGAGCGGGGTGTAGGTTGCACTGTGCATGCAAAAGTGGGGTGTAGGTTGCGCCGTGTGTGTGTAAGGCAGCTGTAGGTTGCACCGTGTGTGCGCGAGCAGGGTGTAGGTTGCACCGTGCACATGCAAGGCAGGTGTAGGTTGCACCGTGCGTGTAGGTTGCATCGTGCGTGTGTGAGCGGGGTGTAGGTTGCGCCGTGGGTGTGTAAAGTGGGTGTAGGTTGCACTGTGAGTGTGTAAGGGGGGTGTAGGTTGCGCCGTGGGTGTGCGAGCGGGGGGTAGGTTGCACCGTGCGTGTGCGAGCGGGGTGTAGGTTGCACTGTGCGTGCATAAGTGGGGTGTAGGTTGCACCATGTGTGTTTAAGGTGGATGTAGGTTGCACTGTGCGTGTGCGAGCAGGGTGTAGGTTGCACCGTGCGTTTGCGAGCAGGGTGTAGGTTGCGCTGTGGGTGTGTAAGGAAGGTGTAGGTTGCGCTGTGCGCGTGCAAGCCAGGTGTAGGTTGCGCCGTGGGTGTGCGAGCGGGGTGTAGGTTGCACTGTGCATGCAAAAGTGGGGTGTAGGTTGCGCCGTGTGTGTGTAAGGCAGCTGTAGGTTGCACCGTGTGTGCGCGAGCAGGGTGTAGGTTGCACCGTGCATGTTTAAGTGGGGTGTAGGTTGCACCGTTCGTGTGCGAGCAGGTGTAGCTTGCATTTAATGTGGGCAAGGGGGGTGTAGGTTGCACCGTGCATGCGTAAGTGGGGTGTAGGTTGCACCATGCATATGTAAGCGGGGTGTAGGTTGCACTGTCGGTGTGCAAACAGGGCGTAGGTTGCACCGTGCATGCATCAGCGGGGTGTAGGTTGCACCGTGCGTGTGCAAGCGGGGTGTAGGTTGCACCGTGTGTGTGCAAGCCAAGTGTAGGTTGCACTGTGCAGGCGTAAGTGGGGTGTAGGTTGCGCTGTGGGTCATAAGTGGGATGTAGGTTGCACCATGCATATGTAAGCGGGGTGTAGGTTGCACCATGAGCGTGCAAGCAGGGTGTAGGTTGCACCGTGGGTGTGTAAGGCAGGTATAGGTTGCACCGTGCGTGTGCAAGGGAGGCGTAAGTTGCACTGACGCCTATAGGAGCGGACTTATAAGCACGTATAGGCGTGCAGCGTGCGCCTCATGGGGATGCCACGTGTTGCGCTCTATAGGGGACGCTGGGTGTGCGCTCGTGGGGCGTATATATTCTATAGGGGATCAGCACGTGTGTGTGTGCATCCACACACACTATAGGGGACGCTGGGCTTGCGTGCGCACACAGTGGGCCGTGCTCTATAGGGGATGATGTGTTTATGTGTGCATATGCACAGCGGGCCGTGCTCTATAGGGGATGATGTATTTATGTGTGCGTACGCACAGTGGGCCATGCTCTATAGGGGATGCAGGGCTTGGGGGGCGTAATCTATGGGGGAAGAAATCTATAGGGTATACTCTATAGGAGATGTATTCCATAAGGGACTGCAGGGCATGTGGGACATAGTCTACAGGGGAAGTAATCTATAGGGGATGCAGGGCATGTCAGGCATACTCTATAAGGGAAGGAATCTCCAGGGGATGCAGGACGTGGGGTATACTCTATAGGGGAGGTACTCTATAGAGGATGCAGGGCATGTGGGGCATAATCTATAGGGGATATACTCTATAGGGGGTGAATGTCATGTGGGGCGTACTCTATAGGGGACATACTCCATAAGGGATGCACGGCATGTGGGGTATACTCCATAGGGGATGCAGGCACATGGGTGTATCTAGCGGATATACTCTATAAGGGATGCAGCGTAGTTGGGGCGTACTCTATAGGGGATGGAGGGCATGTGGGGTGTACTCTATAGCGGATGTACACTGCAGGGGATGCAGGGTGTGTGGGGTGTACTCTATAGGGGATGTGCTCTATAGGGGATGCAGGGCATGTCAGGTGTACTCTTCTGGGGATGCAGTGTATGTGGGGCGTACTCTATAGGGGTTCTACTCTATAGGGTATGCGGGGCATATGAGGTGTACTCTACGGGGGATGCAGCGTATGTGGAGTGTACTCTATAGGGGATGTACTCTATAGTGGATGCAGAGCATGTGGGGTGTACTCTATAGGGGGTGCAGCGTATGTGGAGTGTACTCTATAGGAGGCATACTCTATAGGGGATGCAGCATATGTGGCTGTACTCTACAGGAGATGCAGGGCACGTGGGGTGTACTCTATAGGAGATGCAGCATAGGTGGAGTGTACTCTATAGGGGACGCACTCTATAGGGGATGCAGGGCATGTAGGGTGGAATCTATAGGGGATGCAGGGCGTTGTGTTCTACAGGAGATGCAGGGCACGTGGGGTGTACTCTATAGGAGATGCAGCATAGGTGGAGTGTACTCTATAGGGGATGCACTCTATAGGGGATGCAGGGCATGTAAGGTGGAATCTATAGGGGATGCAGGGCATGTGGGGTGGACTCTATGGGGGACGCAGCATATGTGGGGTGTACTCTATAGGGGATGTACTCTATCGGGGATGCAGGGCATGTGGGGTGTACTCTGTAGGGGATGCAGGGCACGTGGGGTGTACTCCATAGGAGATGCAGCATAGGTGGAGTGTACTCTATAGGGGACGCACTCTATAGGGGATGCAGGGCATGTAGGGTGGAATCTATAGGGGATGCAGGGCATGTGGGGTGGACTCTAGGTAGAATCTATAGGGGATGCAGGGCACGTGGGGTGTACT
>NW_009192048.1:0-3990 GCF_000690835.1 Fulmarus glacialis
CCCGAGCGGGGGGGGCTCCCCGGCAGAGGCATGCCCGCGCTTTCACAGCCGAGGGGTGACTCGGGCCTCGTGGGCTAGAGCCGAGAGCAGCCTTGGGCGGTTGGAGGCTGGGAGGAAACATTTCCTGAACCAAAACACTGTGTCTTAGAAAAGCTTAAGAAAAAAAAAAAAAATAGTCTAAAGAAAATTCAAGGAAATGCTTTGATTTTCTTAAAGGTACATTGCAAGTAATTGCATGCTCCAGAGAGATGAGAGGAAGAGAGCAACCACTGGGACCATTTGTTACTTGCTTTTTTTTTAAGTACCCTGGTCTAGGAATTTTCCTTCGCCTTTGCTGCCGAAGTGTAATTCCAAATTTTGCAGATGTTGATACTTGCTTATCTTTACAAACGTATGACTAACCTTGTAAACGTACTCACGTGTGTAACCCAAGGGGGCTTTTAGTATTTAATGTCGAGCCCTCGGAGCGCTTTTTTGGTCAGGCCAGGTTGTAAGTATACCCATCTCCCCGTTGTCTTGGCAGGCAAAGGTCATGAACAACAAGCGCCATCCAAAATTTGAGGAGGGAAGTTGTACAAGGCATAGACCACCAGCATCTGTTTGTCATTGTTGGAGCTGCAGGAAAAAAAAATCCTCTGGATTTTGAGCTGCTAGAGTGAAGGAAACGGTTGGTGAGGTGAAATTGTTTGGGGGGGGGATTCAGAGAGTATTAATGAGCGACTGGAACAAATTAGTGATGGACTAGTAGAGACAAGAGGAAGGAGCGAGAGGCTGAGGAGTCCGAGGTGCTTGTAGCTGCATATAGGCAATTCCCTATCACGGCACGGGTTGTGTGGGATGTGCACTTTTGCAACTGGCTGCAATAATTCATCAGATTAATGCATACCGCAACAAAAGCCATTTTGTGCCAAAGTTGTTTGTCTCAGGCTTTTGCCCTGCTATATTTTTTGTATTAACAGGTCAGTGGGAGAGAGTGGTTGGAGTGGGTCTAGTGAAAAAAGTAAATTAGGCTTCCCATGCAGCCTGCTGGCAGCGGTCACCCTGGCCTCCACGCTTAACTTCAAGTTACACCAGCAAAACCAGAGGAAGAACGATGAGCAAGGTGGCAAAGGTGGGTTAGTGTGGGAGAAGAAAGTAAGTGGGAAATGGCAGGAGAAAAGGAGGGAGAAAGAAGGGAAGGGAAAGGAAGGGAAGGCAAGGGAAGGGAAGGGGAAGCAAACAGGGGAAATGAAGGAGGCGAAAATGACCATGGGTGAGAACACGAAAGTAAACAAAGTACAAGAACAATGCACTGTGAATTTGGGTTATAAAAGGGGGCAAAGACTGTAGAGAGAGAATCTGAGAAGGGCACCTTAATGAAGCGTGAACCAAAGGGAAGTATTTTGCCCTCATTCCTACCAAACAATGCTTACATACCTTGTACCATGGAGTTCAGGTGGAGGGTAGCCATGTGACTGATTGCATTCAGTGTGAATACAGGTAGCACAAAACGGTACAAAGAAAGTCAGAGAAAGACTCAGGACAGAGGACAAAGTAGGGCTTGGGGTGTGGGTAAGATGCAAAAAAATACGAGTTGCTGAGGGAAGGAGAAGAGTGAACATGGATATCCTTGGGCAAACACACAAAGGATAGTTGACACCTACTTTAGTACAGCAGCATTGTAATCCAGAGTACAATTTTCATCTAAATACTTGCTTGCCCTTGTGGATCAGCCGCTATCATCCCGTCCGATATTCGTCGACTACCTCCTGTTCGAGGCTGTATACTGCCGCCCATCAGCCATAGTATTAGCGCGGCTTTCACATGAAACTGATAACGATGGTGAAATCGTTCCTGGGCAATGCAGTTGCCTTTGCATCTTCTTTTTTCCCCCCCCTGTGAAATCTTGTTTTGTTTGCCTCAACAGTTTTGATTCATTTGTTTATGGTTTGGAGGGTGGGGGTTATTTTGAGAAGATGGCTGTGTCAGTGTTGTCAGCCTTGTATGGGGAAAAGTTTTGTTCTGGAAAAGGATAATGTTGAGGTGTTTCCTAAAAATGCAATTATGATATTGCTGTAATGTCCTTGGATATGGATTCCATGACAAGATTTTCACAGCTGAAAATGCTTTGTTACTGTTTTCATGTAATTTATTTGCATTCTTATCATTTATTTTGGTCTGAAGGACTGCAAATGCCTTGCATGTTCATAGATGGAATTGTGATTTGGGGCAGAGTCAAATGAACTTTGGGAGGGCAGGGATGGATGCTCAGACACGAGCAGGATGGCTCTGTCCCCAACAACAATGTTAAAACTCCTCTTTAAAAGGTCTGGTTCCCAGGCTACCATTAACATTCAGGTGATGACTCTGTAATTTTGCTTAGAGATCCTTTAGTGGAAAATACAGAAATAGTGCTAGTACTTATTTATTATGCATATGAAAAATAGAGCACAAAAAGGAATAAGGTACTTGTAGGACTCTGCTGTAGATTTGCCAGGCTGATGTTACCACTGCCTTTGCAGGAATGTTACCTGTCAGCAGCACGCAAACAAAACATTATCATGTGGATACAAAAGTTTGCTTAGTAAGCAGGTAAATTAACATGAAAACATCCAAATAGTCTTACGAAGTTTTATGTGTCATTAATTCTTTCTTAAAGTGTTTATACACGTATAATATCTGTGTATCTGTGCCCTTGCTCCAACCATTTTGAGCACAAACACTGCTCTTAGCAGCAGCAGTTGTATCTCATGAGGCCAATACTGTAATTAATGAGATTTGAGGCACAAATACTGAGACAAACTTAAGTTTCTAATACCAGAAATGAAGATCCAGTGTTTGTTAAAAAAAGGGGATGAAGGGGTGGCAGCACTTTAAAGCTTCTCAGTCCAACACTGGAAAGGAATTCACAATGTATTTTTAGAGTGTTATAAAAATCTCTTACATAATGCTGATTAATTCTTAGGTTTTAGGGAAGAGCACTGGGCTTTGTGTATAAGAGTGTTGACCAGCTAAGCCACTGAAAAGGGCTGGTTTGGGCTGGATTTTTTTTTTTAACTTCTTGGATACAGAAAGCTGCACTTATTCAATTATTACAGGATTTTGCTTTTGTTTGGGCGTGTATGAATATTTTTCTGGAAACTGCGTCTTATTCTTGGAAGTCTTTATCATTTTAAAACATATGTTATGTTATATCACCCTGTCTGAGATATAGGATAGCTACAAACTGGGTGGTTTTTTTTCCCCTCTTTTACTGCAGCTAGTAACATTATGGATTAACGTTAAGAATGTCTGCAGTGAAACATTACTTGTCTGGCTGTGTAAGACTTACTTGAACAATGTAACTTATATTACAGAATCTTGATGTTCCTCATATATTTACAGTAATATATACAATTACTATATAGTTCTGCCCATTCTGTTGATTTTCAAAACCATAAATTAATCTAACTGGCAGGTTTCACTCAGCTCTTAACAAAGGGCTGTTCAGGAAATTAAGTCGGTAGATGGAACTCCCTTATTTTAATTCTACTTATATATAGTTATCGTTGTGCAGCCAGAAAGATATCATGGGAGAGAGACACTTTTGTTTGGTCTTTTTCAACAGATATGTGGCCAAGGCAGCTTTGAAGCCTTTCTGAAGAATCCTCCTTCCTTCTGTAGGACATTTAATCTTTCTGTGGAGTTTCTAACTACGAACCTCATTCTGCAGACGCTAATTCTTGTGCCATACAGATGAGTAAGAATTGCTCAGGTGAGTGAGATGAGCCCTAAGTCATTATTGAAGAATAGGAGGAATGCATGGGTCACAAGTGCAAAACAAAAGCTTTATTTGTCCCTCTTTCCCAGTTGGGAGGAAATAAAAGTAATTATAGCTCAGTGGTAGGGAGAGATGATCCTTATGGGTCCCTTCCAACTTGAGATATTCTATGAATTCTATGATTCTAAGACTCAAAGAAAGGCTTACCTGTTTGTCACCCAGGTCTCCTGCAGGCAAGGTCTCTCTCTTTC
>NW_009192048.1:4013-42464 GCF_000690835.1 Fulmarus glacialis
CATGATAGGAGGGAAACACCTTTTATAGGTATTTCTGCCGTTATCCTGGAAGGAGTCTCCGCCACCACAGAGAGCCAATGCTGCTCTGCAGTGTTTGGTTGCCTGATTTTTCTCCTGCTAAAGGACACTTGTCCTGTGAGGTGCAGAGCAGCTCACTGAAGGAAGCTGGGGACATCTTCCAGCACAGAGCTAGAGGATAGGGAGAGGCACTGCTGTACACTGAAACCAGCTGGAAGAATTTGCAATCTGCTACACTTACTTTTGTAACACAGTCTGTCCTTGCTTTCTCACTCTTATTCTCCCATGAAACCTAAGTTACGGCCCTGCTTCTCCCTTGCACTTTCTTTTTCCAGTGAGAACCAGAATTTCCTCCTGTCTTTGGAGAGGAAGCAAGGATGCTTTGCAGCCTTCTGTTACACAGTTCATCCATGAAGGGGCCAGGGAGAACCTGAATATGTTCAGCTTAGAAATAAAACTTTGTAAGAATAAAACTTTCATTAGTTTATTGCTCTCGCTGACGATGATACGGTTGCTCACACATGTAACTACTCTGGCTTCCAGTTTGTGTAAAGTGCAGTTCAGAGTATCGGAAATTATCTGTAAAGAGCACACAGTGACACACAGTCTGAATCGTAGTTCATATAATGGAAAAAAACATGTTTGTGAGTACTGGTTTCTCCATATTAGCTCTTACGATTTCATTCTCTGGTGTCTTATGTGGTTTCAGAGCTCCCTGATGCTATTTCCACCGGAGGGGCTTTCACAACATCTTGCTCGCTCTCTCACGCAGACGCTCACGTGCGTGCCTTCTCTGGTTCTGGCTAGGGGTTGAACTCATGTTGCCTCTCATGTAGAAAAGCTCACATACGGTCTCCCTCCTCCCCCCAGCCACATATTTTCACCTACAGAACTGGAATTGCTACTTTTTTGTCAATTTTAGTTGATAATTATGTAATGGGTTAAAATTATGACTGATATATACATAAACACCTGCAGCATGTGGGATCGCCCTCATTTCTTTGGTTAGCATGGCTAAAACTGGTTGTTTTAAGCTATCTGACTGAAACTATATGTTACCAGACAACCCAGTCTGGGGGGGGGAAGCGGGGGGAAAGTATGTAACCTCAATTATTGATCATTTGAAGGATAGCTGAAAGTCACCATTGCTGGTTCAGTGATGTGTCACATCAGGAATGTGATTCTGTGTGCTGTATGTGCCAATATCTAGAAGAAAAACAGCTTGAAAATGGGATCTAGGTGCATGTGAGGCTAAATTGGACCCCAATCCTACACGGAGCTCCACATGGGCAGATCTGTCTTTGCATGATGTGGGTGCAGGGATTTGTGGGTAAGGACTTTACTGCTATGGTGCTTTAGCTGCCACATTTAGCATTTAGTGCTATGCTAAAAAAAACCCCAGAAATCACATTAGCAGAATCAAAACTGCTGTTAGCAGAATCAAAATTGCTTTTATTTTCAGGGTCACTACACTCAGCAATATGTTACAGAAAAAGGATGAACCCAATATGGAGTTGCTGATAATTCCTGAGTTGGTTTGACATATGCAGACTGCTGTCGACTTCAACAGGCTTTTTTAACACATTTGTTTCTTTTGGTTTTAGGATTAGTCAAAATACAATTTTGTGAAGCTATACCAATGAGGTTGCATATTGTGGGCTGTAGGCCTGGAGTTGCAGGCTTGGGGTTGCATAGGTGTATCAGCAGGACGACTTCGGCTTTAGCCAGCAATTAACCATGATTAGGGCAAATAACGTTTTCAGAACTCTCAGTATTTTTACATTTATTAATTCTGTTTGTAAAAAAAAAAAGATTCCCAAGTAAGCAGTAGCACTCAAAGTGAAGATCTGGGAAAATAAATGGCCAAAGCTATCATACTGTGGCAGCTTCGGCAAACCTTTACACAGTTTTATAAAACAAACACATGTGATGTTCTGTTCTCTGGGTAGATCTTTACATTAGAAGTTCATACTTAACACAAAAGATTAAGAAAATGGTTCTCTCTCTCCACATATTTACTGAGCACATATTGGTGAATTAAGTATCATCCCACTGGTGTACCATCTCAGCCATGTTCTATCAACACATTCAAACGTACAGCAGTTTTGTTCTTTGATGTGTATAACCTGGGGAAGATGGAGATCATTTCAGCCTGTATTGTGGGCTTCATATTCAAAGGAGCTAATTTCTCTGGATCTCAAGAATCATAGAAAATAAAGTAATTGTCTGGGGGTTTGCTGTTCTTTTCAACAAGTACAAAATGTGCCAGCGGGCTCTGATAGCCGAGTGTTACGTCATTTGCTTTCAACACCAACATGTGAGCTTCTTCTGCTTTTTATGAACTATTTGAGGTTTTCATGTTCAGTTAAGAATAGATATATTGAAAACGGCTAAAATTTCACCCTGTTTTGGACCTGGGACCCAAGGAGAGGGTGGTGATGATTAAAAACACCGGCATACACCAAATCAAAGTTATACCAGATCCGACTGATTGTTTAACAGCTGGCCAATAGCAGTGTTGAAAGTAAGAAAGAAAACCACAGCATTATTCATTAATTTGTACTTATGTATGTTTAGTTGCTCTTAAACTTCCAAGAGATCACAGATTCATAAATGAACAAAACCATTACAGGAATATAATCCACAGAACCTTCCCAAAAATCCAGCAAAGTAACAAGGAAAATTGATGAAAAATGCTTGATAGTGTATGGAACCAAAGGAAAAAAAGTAAGATAATGTTGCTTATTTCTCACACAGACTTTCACTGAATCAAAAGTAAATGCAGAACTTAACTTTGTCAGTATCCCTTGGCTTTTCATGGGTAACTGGGAGATATGAGGAACTACAGCAAATTCAGTCCCTGTTACAACTGTGTGTTACAGGCACAATTAAACTAGAGGGACAAATGACAACCCTTTCATTCTGGGCTCTCTATAGGTAAAGAAGGGTAAAGCAGGGTTATAATGGGGTATAGGCAGTGTCACAGCACCGAGGATGCACTAGCTTGGCAGGGGAACCTTTGACTCTAAATATCTGCTGTGATAACAGTACTGAGGGATGTGAAGATAATTTCCTACTTAGGTTCATCTTTGATTCAGTATTCCTTGGTTTCTATTTTGTATGGGTAGACAGGTAAAAGGCAAGTGTACTCTGTAATGTTAACACGTGAATACTGTTTTAGAGATTTGTTTTGGGTTTGTGCAGCAGATTGTTTTGTGAGACAAAGCCTTTTATAGAAACCAGACTATTACTTGTATTCTTTGGCATTTCCATTTATAAAAGCTACTCATGTTTACACACAGGCGCGCGCGCGCACACACACACACACACACGTAATATTGTTCATATATATTGCTCATCTGGTAAGGAAGAAATAAAAAAAGAAATTTATACCAGTCTGCATATGTGTTCAAAAGCTTAGTGAATTCTTCAAGCTCTGCTGTGGATCAGATTTCATGAAACTGCAATAAAAAAAATCCTTTTTTACCTTGTCTTTGTGTGTTCTAAGGTGGGTTTGTAAGGTTTGAATTACTAGGTAATCACCAAGAAGTCTCCTTTTCATGAGCCTGCAGCTGGGAAATGGACAGTTTAATATAAATGGAAAGAACAAACTCTCCTTCTTCTTTCTCTCCCCTTTCTTCTCTGCACTTCTGCTTCATCATTTTCTTCTCTAAGGTCCCTATCCTGAAATGGCCTTTGTGGAAATCCAGGATGAACTACCAGCAAGAGTAGAGCCCAATTTTTCTAAATCCTGTTTATCGATTTCAGTGAGTGTCATATGACACTAACTTATGAATATTCAAGATCGAAAAATCCGATTCATTGATGTATTTGCAATTATTTATTCAATTCAGAAACTAATATTAAATGAATCTGCCGGCTTGCCTTACGAAATACTTATGAAATACTCTGTCGTCACCATGCCAGGGGGAGGTATGGAAATAATCACTCCTGGCTTCTAAAAGAAGAAAAATATTAAACGTTTATTAAAAGTGAATAGGCACAAATGATTGAACTTGAATAGAAGTGAACAGTAGCACTGTGTCTGTAATATGGTATATATCCACACCTGTGCTGTCTGTACAGCATGAGTGTCTTTAAAGATGCCATTAATTTCCATCCTTTAATGATGTATCTAGGAAGGTTTCTGGATAATACACCTTCCACTGCTGTTCACTTCTAGATCCATTCTGGCTTCACGTTCAAACAAGTTGAGCAAGGAGTTGAAGTTAATTGCAGAAGTTTAGCACATCACAATTTTTTAGATTAAAGGACACTTACTCATATTCTTTCTCATTTAAGCCAACTGCTGGAAATCCAGTGTGATCAATGAGAGAGGACAACCCCAGTGCAGGGTCTCCAGGGACTGCTAGGTCTAAGGCAAACGGAAAGTTAACCCTCTTTGGGCTTTCTAGCACAAAGGAACTCTTTGCACACAAAGGGATGTGAGAGCCTGTTGGGAGACTAGAGAAGTCATGGAGTGGACTGACCTGAGAGCTCCAAAACGTTTCCTGTTTCTCCATTGCTGGATATAAATAGTACATTTGAATAAAAACCTTTGCTGATGACTTCGCTGCTGGTTTCTTGAGTTACGCTTCCCGTGTCTATGTCTGGTGGTGGTATGTAGGGAGCTCAACTGAACGAGCCCTTCTGACCACTTGTTTTGGCCCGTGAGAGGTTTGTTTACGTGGGCAGAGTGGTTCTCATGGTTGAAGCCACTTGCTTTCTCCCCAGGTGGTCTTTCTGTCCAATGAAGGGTGGTATTGTGGGTCTGTGAGGAGAATCAAGTCCTGGTCTGAGCAGCTGGAACAGGGAAGGTTACAAAATGAAGTCCCGAACAAGGGAACAGAGATGCCTTAGGGCTGTATTAGAAACAGTGGCTTCTCCCATCTGTTCTCTCCTGTTGAGTTCTCCGCACACTTACTGCCGGTAGTCTGGCTGGCATGGTAGTTTCCTAGGATATCTGAATAAGAAGCCTGACATTTAAGGTGAATTGTGTTATTTAAAATATCTTTCTTTTATTGTTTTTCATACCCAAGGTCAAAATTTATAGCCCAGCTTCATGATGCTTACCTGACCTGTGTAGCCTTTTTCCCCTGGTGATTTAAAAGTGGGCTTGAGAAGCAAAGATGTTTTAATTTCTTCCACTTCCTTTTCTTTTGTTTGGGTGGGTTTTTTTTTTCATTCTCTTCTGCACTTAAAAAAATAACCCAAAACATTCTTCCAGCAGCACAAGATATGTCTGACTAGTGCATCCCAAGGTATAGATTTTAGTAAGGAAGGAAGAGGTGCATTTTTTATATCACTTGCTAATATACAAGAGTGCAGGGTAGGAAGGCAGCTCTTGAGAAGCTCCTCCCCGGTCTGGAAGGGCATCATGTCCTATTATGACAACTTACTTAATTCCAGACATTGGTAAACGAACAGGGATGTGGAAGGGCATGTATATGAAAGAAGAGGACTTTTTAATCTCGCAAGCTGGCCCCAGGGGTTTTGGTTCAGAAACAGACGTAGTTATATAGAATTCCCAGAATACAGCTGGTGCACCCATAACTGCATTGGCTATAATAGGATTTTTTACTGTGCTAGGAATGAAATATCGGGCTCTCATTGTTATCTTTCCTTGTGCAGCTGTAAAGAATTTATTTGTGAGTTTTACAATATCCAGAGGTGGTTCCTTTGTACCCTTTTTCAATAAAGTTGAAATGCCAAAAGTTTTTTAGTTTCTTATTACTCTCTTTGCCCAGTACAAAACCCTTGTAGCAATCCTGAGACTAGCACGTCTGTCCTATCGTGAACCTTTTCTGAAAGAGACCATTTTAATTTCCCTGCATAGCTGGTCCTTCTAATGCCATTTTTGGTTAGCCCCAATATCGAGTCTTTTCCAGCATGTTGAGTTCAACAAGCTCATGCCAGACTAGTGAGACATTTATAATGGTTCTGAAAAGCTACGTTATTTTCTCTATTCTTGACAAGACTGTGGGTCATACCTCAGATTTTACGCATTCTCTGTTCAGTGTATTGAAATTTCTTGTAAGCCTGCAGTGTCCCACCTTAGAATGGAAAAAATGTCATACATGAATGTGGGGATAAAAATGTTTCACTAGAAAAAGATATCTCAGTTGCCCAGAATACTACAGAATCAGGGAGCCATTTCATTTCCACATGCTAGCTTGCTCCCTGGTCTTTCTTTTGTGACACTACCATTCCTTAAAGAGTTTGGCCCTGATTTCTCATTGCCTTAAGTGGAAGCAGGAGTAGGTACTTGATGTGACTTCCCAAATACTCAGTCGGTGGCTGCTCATGAGAATTGTTCTGGATTTGATACTGCTGTTTGAGCATATTCAATTCTGACAAACATAATCCTTTTTTTAAAACTGTCGTTATTAAAGGTAACTTTCATGTTAATGGAAATGACAAATTAATCCAGCAAAGAAATACATGATAATAAAGAGCGTCCATTTCAGATTATATTTCTCTTTCTCCCTGCATAGTGATTTCCTTAAAACCAATTTTAAGAAATAACTTTTTTTCCACTGAGACTTTTTTTTTCTCTTTCACTGTCTTTTATGAATCCCCTTTCACCTCCATAGGTGCTTGTCATGTCTAGGGAAACAAATTTTGAAATCAGATGTAACAGGTCTGATCATGTTGTCTATTCATGAGTGAGTTTCCCATTGAAACCAGGACGGACCATGGTGTAGGACTAAGCATTACTGCTAAGGAGTAAGGAAATAACAAACTTCAAATTTTTGGAAGGATGTGAGGGAAACTGTGAAGAAAATCTTTGCCTTAACCCCTTCCAGTGAATCTATCACAGATATATATATATACACACTCAACAGCTATTACCCAACAATCTCCTCCTCATTCAAGAAGTACTTGGACAGATGGAAGTCAAAACAGTAGGGGACTAATAAGCTGTTTCAAGGTTCCCAAATTAGGTCTCCTTAAACATAAAAAATGGATTTATAAATGCTAGCATCCAATCAGAGTGTTGCCACTGATTTCCATGGTTCTGGCAGTATCTGGCTCCTAACACAAATACAAATGTCGTAATTTGTTTTCCATCCCCTCTGATGTCAATGTAAACAATCTTTTGGATGGATGTGGATATTTCTCTGCAGGAGTATGAAGCCTAACTCAACAGTATTGTGTTAGTTTATAAGAAGCAGAAGGAGAATCTGACAAGTTAAGTGACATTGTCCAAGCTATCTGAAACATAGGAAATGTCTTACATAATGGAAAGCATATTAGAGTTTAAAATATGTTCTATATTCATGGTTTAAGTGTACATTAGAAGCCAACTATGTCAA
Source organism: Fulmarus glacialis (assembly GCF_000690835.1). NCBI lineage: Eukaryota > Metazoa > Chordata > Aves > Procellariiformes > Procellariidae > Fulmarus > Fulmarus glacialis. The sequence goes on from NW_009192048.1 coordinate 11,348, forward strand.
AACTGGGGCTAAAAATGACCAAGCCAAAGCAAAAAGCTTAGAAATAGTCAACATGTTTCATACAATTCACTATCTAAATCTTCTGAAGCTATTAAAATGTTTCTTGATGATAGTACCTTTTCTCTCAAGATTCGTGAGAAAGGTCAGTTCATATAGGATCACGTACAATACTGAGAGAAGGCAAGATTCACTTCATTCTTTCCTGTCCTTTTAAGAATAACCTGATACATCTTTCCCTGCATATATATATATATATCTATCTTTGCTCTTGTCTTGCAATTTGAATTTGAATTCAGTCAACCGCATTTCCCAAGGAAGTCTTACGTTCAGACCCAAGTTAGCAAAAGCATTTGTTTACTGCTTACAAACTATTAATATCTTTTGACAGAGGGCTTTAAGCCCATTTTTTAACTGACTTATTGGAAATACTTTAGGATTTATTTTTTCAGAAACAGTTCAGGCAAGCAGATGAACATAAGTGGGTATCGCATATAAAAGTTGCCCGTTTTGCTTTTCCAGGTGCTGCAGTTGGTGTGAGAATTCAGGGGTGACTGTGCCTCGTAACAAAGGATGCTCTAGCATTCCACGGGCAGTGCAGTATTTCTGTACTTGCCTGTAGGCCTGGCTCTTAATTTTGAAGTCTAGTCACTCCGTGCTCAGCTAACAACATTGTTTACCACAAAAGGTTCAGCAAAAACTACTGCTAAAATTGCTCAGTGGTCAGTTGTGTTTCTTGAAATTAATTTTCAGACTGAGTAGCTGCCTTCTGTGAGGAGGTCTCTCTTGGCTGCCAGAAGTTGCCTAGGACCTTTTCGTGAACAAGCAACACATTTTAGAATATGGACTTGCTTAGGCACATTATTATTCTAAATGTCTTGAAGTTAGGTTCTTACTCTTTGTCACCATAGAAATGATTATACAATTACTTACCAGTTTTTCCAAAGAAGGACTGCCTGTGTATCTGGGTATGGATACAATGGCTCTCCAAGGCATTGAAGAATTGCTTGACTGCAAATAAGAGACCATCTCTTCACTACCCAGGACCTAACGGGAAAGGAGCACCGCAAACCACGCTGACCAAAGACGTTGTGAAAGGAGCAGGCAAGGCAGGCTGTGGGCACGTCCTCTTCCAGCTGCAGCTTTCCCTGCTGGAGAAACTGGAGCCGTGGCACGGCACCCTATTGCTGTCACCCTTCCGAGGGTTGTGCTTCCAGGTCTGCCAGGCAAAGTGCTTCAGCCTGCGCTGGTTAAGCCATTTTAGTCGAAGTAAGCTATCCCCCACGTACAGCACAAGCTGCATAGGTGCAACGTAAAGGGAGCGATGCTGCTGCGTCAGCTGCAGCGGAGGACCTGTCGGCAGGTGTTCGCACTGCGCTTGCTTGCGCAATGGCAACTCAGAGCACTCACCCAGTACAAAAAGGGTACGTGGATCCCTCACACCCGTATGAACTTCGCCCCTTTTGGCAGCTTCAGTCCTAAGTTGAGGTGCTGAGCACTTGTGCATGCTTTAGCCAGTATTCAAAGAACAGGTATTTTACACTTCAATCAACCAGACTCGTTTTCTTTTTCCTTTTTTTTTTTTGATCACTTGATTGAACGGCATGCAGCAGCACACTGGACTCATCTTTAAGGTAACTCCTGTTTCACTCAGTAGTATACAGTGTATTCACTCTCTTTAAACCTCTTTCAAATTCAATTTTGATTTCTGCCCCACTATTATATTCCTCAGTGTTTTGTCTGTAGAAATAATCTTTTATGCATCTTGGGTTCGGTGTCCAAGTTCCCTACAAGTCCTAAGAATTCCCTTCTCTGAGCAGTACATGCATTAAAGACACTGAAGAGAGCCCTTTCAAATTCAAACACATAAAAGCAAATGTATATATAAAAACACAAAATGCAAACACAAAAATGCAGACTCAAATGCTTTCCACAACACAGTGGAAAGCAAATGAAAGGATAAGGTTTTTGATAGGCAAAAGCAATTGTCTAGGAAAATAAAAAATTATAAATCTTTAGAAAGGAAGATACGAGGTGTTTTTTTCTGAAAGGGGGAGAAGTATACTGAGCAAGGTCTCAAAGTTCATCAGATGCTGTGCTAATTTAAGAGTCTTAAATAGCAGACATTGTCCGTCTGTCATGCAATTGTATGTCTGTTAACTGTCTGTTAGGCTGGGGCTCTACAGGATCCCAGATGTACCAGTGGAATCTCAAGAGCCAAAACCTACCCAAACTGTCCAGCATTTTTATTTGTCTTGATTTTTATTTTTTTTTTCTGGCAAGTTCAGCAAGGGTAATGGAAACAACTAGTTAAGAGTAAAGTTGGACCTAAACTGTTTGTTACCTAACGATTTCTTTTTCATCTTCCAGAACCCTTTTTTACAGTCTTAAACAGTCTACTTTAAAAGAAGCACTTTTTTGTGCTTTTCCCTGTTTCTAAACAGTGGAGAAGTACTGAAATGCAGTGCCAAAGCCTTTTCTTCCAGTATTTCCATCCCATTAGAAACCACAAAGTGAGGCAAATGCTGAGAGCAAGCCTCTTCTTGCAAAACTTCCAGTTCAATCTATTGAACACAGAGGTTTGGATGAGTTTGATTAAGCTTGCAAAGGTTGACTCAGTCCTTCATCCTCCACTGGTAGGTAAATTGAATCATGGGATTTATAAAGGATAAACCTTGCCAGACAAACTTGATTGCATTTTTGATGGAATTACAAAATTAGCAGATGATGGGAAAGCAGTAGATGTAATATATTTGGATTTCAGGAAAGCATTTGATCCTGCCTCATGAAATCTTACTTGAAAAATTAATTCAGATCAGCTGCGCGTAGAACACTGTCATGTGGGACGAGGAGCTCAAACCTCATGAAAAAGGACGACGACGAGAGGCAGCGGAGACTGGCCTGTGCCCCTGACCTCAGCGCCCTGAGGACATCACCTTTGGTCCTCCACGAGGAGATGCAGCCGCCAGGCTCTGTGGGCTCCCGCCGAGTCTGGCTGCGCTGCCACGGTCATTCTTGATGAGGGTGGAGGACTGGAACTCAGCTGATGTCATCAGGGAAAGTGCGACCCGTCTGCCAGGTGGGACCGGGGCTTGGCGTCACGGCGGCCGTCACGTGCCGCCTTCTTGGAAGCCCATGGCGCTGGCATCCGAGAAGGAAGCTTGTGGCTCTCCGGTGCTGGGGGACAGAGGACAACGAAAGCAAAACCCACCTGCCGTGTTGGGAAAAGGGTGAGAGCCCCCTAAAAGGATAATTATCTACCAGGTTAAAGCAAAACACAAACTATCTTAAGAACTGATTTGTTCCTCTACGTCCAGGAAAAGAGACACTACACCATTATATAAAATATTCTGCTGTGATTTCACATTTAGTTCTGAAGGCATCATCCTAAGAAAAAAATATTGACAAACAGAGGTAATTTTAGAGAAGGAGCAAAGCAAAATGTCCAGATGCTGATGTGATAGAATTTATGTTTTTATACATATATATATATGTAGTATAAATAGCTTGGCTAAAAGGCAACCATGGGGGTTTGGCGAGGTACCAGCATTTAGAGGCCATAAGAATACAAATATAAATGGCACAGACTTAACGAGTCAATTCAGGGATACTGCAGCTGACTCCAGTAGGAGCTTCCTGAGGGAAAGATGGATCCTTGGGGTTTATCCAGAATAGCTGACTGTGGAGAAAGTGGTATAACTAGGCAAACTGGGGTGAAATCAATAAAAGAAGTAAGTAGTTGAAATACAGGGAAACTCCTAACAGTGAATATCCTATGACGTTATCAAAGGAAACGGTAAATAGCTCATCCATCAGAACATTTACATCTAATTTGGATAAAAACTGTTTTTTTCCACGTGGATTCCCCTGGCCCCTGCCAATTCCTTGAAAGCTCACAGGAGTCTCAGTGGGGTTTGGTTACACCTCAGCAGAAGACAAGCCCTTATCCACCCAGTAGAAAAATATTTCCTCTGGCTATCTGCCAGGTAGAAACCAGATCTTGGTGTTCATTTCAGTTCTTTCTTCAGATTTCTCGCATGCTGTCTCTCCTTTCCCACTCGTTCTGCATGCCTTTGCCCTCATCGGTGAGGGCCAGGTCTGCCGTTGCAGAAGAGCTTGGTTCGTGCCATGCTCCACAGAAACTCTTCCCAGCAGCACCAGTCCCCCACCAGTTTCACTTTGCAGGAAGCACTACTGCCAGTGCTTCTGCATCGGAGCATCCTGCACGTTCTGACTGTGCGAAGGAGGATCACTCTATCACCTAGTCAGGGCAGATGTGGTCAGGCAGGCTACCAATTTGTTTACCTCTGTTCAACGGTTAATCTTTTTTTAAATACTGGAGGCTTAAATCTAAAAATCCACTGCTTTCCTAAGACCTTTTAAGTCAACTTTCAAAGGCAGCCTTTTATTGCTGGGTTATAAACCCCTTTACAGAAGGAAAGCTTTAAGTCTGAATATTAAAGTGTTTAAAGTTCCTTTTTGGATTGTGAACCTATTATTAAAGCAGGATGGAAACTAGTTTGCAGTCTGCCTTTTACACAGAGCATCCATACTGCCAGAGTCCAAAATGAAGTCACTTTTTTGGATTAGGCGCAGACCACAGAAGGCTTAGAAATGCCACTTGTAATTAAAAACATTGAGCCTGGATCCCTCTGTCTTTATCGAGGTTAAATGGCCACTGAAAGCAATACAAGTTGAGACTGAAGAACAACAGCAAGCTCATGTCCTCTGTTTTCTAATATATTTAACTGTTTATGGATGCTGGGAAAGCTTTGTACATTTTGTATGTTTCAACAGTAAAATGGATGCAATTTCCTCTAACTTTGATAGTGATTGTAATAACAGTTAGTGCTCTGTGAGGCCAAGCAGAGCCACCTTTCCTTGTCCCCTTCTCCGTGCCATATGAGATTGACTGTCAACCCTTCAGCGTGGACATATGTGGGCTGTTGTTGCAGCTTTCTTTGTTTTTTCAGCTTTATCTGTTGTATTTCTACTAATGCCTTGTCTACTTTATGGATCAGAGACTTTTATCTAGCTGTCTGGAAGAGCTTAGCACAATACAGCCCTGATCCTGCCTGAGCTATCACAATATCAATACTAATTGCACAGCGTTTTAATTCTTAAAAATGTTATGTCAACGAGATGGGCTAGATTCAGTAAAGGATGTATGGAGGTACCTGGAAAAGGGCTTGGTTGGAACTGAAGCGCTAAGCAGAATACTGTGATCTAAAATATCCCCGTCCAGCCGCCGGCAACTGTGGGCTGTTCCTTTTTACTCAACATTTTGTCAGGCACGCACAGCCCAGTTTGACATCTCCTGCCTTAACTTCCACTGCACTATGTGCAGAAAACACGTGTCTTTCCATTCAAGTTCCCTCCACTGCCCCTGGTAAATATTCTCAGGATGTATTACATAGGATCAGACCCTTCCAGAAATACAGCTCTAGCCACTTTTTTTTCAACGTACCACAGGGACAGAAGAGACTTGTCTAGGTGAAGACAGACCCACCTCCCCAGAAACATATGCCAGATTCCAGGAAGATTAAGGTGAATATGACCCTGCAGACTTGTGATTAGGGCATCTACCTTGGAGGAGAGAACGCGTACTCCCAGGACAGTTTCTGCAGCTTGCTATCTTGGATCATCATCAGACAAGAGGGAAGAACAGTTTGGTGAACACAGTTCAAAACTCAAGAGTTCCCCAGATTTGTTAACTGCAATCTCAAGGCACCTCCCCAGTCAGCAACCTGGCTCCCCTCTGGGGCTCCACGCTTTGCCCAACAGCCCCTGGACTTACTACAGCTCCTAGGCTCCCCTCCTGGGGATAGAGCTTAAAAGCCACGTAACTTTTTTTCCCCTGGCACAAATAGCGTCAGTATCAGTGAATTCTTTGCAACCACATCTTTTTAGAGGGATCCCCATTTCACCATAAACCTTCTGTGCCCGAGTTCAGATTCTTTCTGATAAGGACTCCCAAATGTGCTGAATTTGGCATGAAGTTATTTTGTGCACTTAGCAGACCACAAAGCAGAGGAGAAGTGCCAACAGCTCATTAACCCTTGTATCCCCCTCCTTTTAACCATATTTATTATATCATTTACTAATGCAGTAGGAGTACTGCAGCCGACTGTTAGGGAAGACTTGAGGGTCAAGTACAGCATCCAGGCATCCACTCCCAGAGCCGCTCAAGTGAATAGTGATAGGAAATCATCCACTGATATGAGTTGTTTCCACACCAAACTAACCCATAATGCTTCTCAGTTGAACAGCAACCTGTAATTTTTATATTTTTTTCTTAAATGCATCTGTAAATCTGGATGTCATACTCCTTATCAGGTTACCCAGGTGCCATATTTCTAGGTAGTTTACAAAATCCCAACCTACAAACAAGAGTAAAATTGTGGGCAAGAAACTACTAGTGATTTCTGATCCAGTGCTGGTCAGAGAGTTTTGCAGATGATCTTCAGTTTCTGTCACCAATGCCGATGTCTTTAGAAATATTGCAGTCTGCAACAGGGGTGGAAGGGCTATGAATAGTACTAATACCGTACAATTTAATTCCGGTTTTGTCAATGAATCAGCAGTATTCAGAGAGCTGTAAATCCTTGTAATTCTTGCTCTCTGCCTGCTGACAACGCAGGATGGTGTGCCGAGCGTCCGTGCCGTGCTCCGAAGGGCGGTTCTATGGACACTGTTGAGCCAGTGCTTTGTTGAAAGACCTCTGGACGGCTGCCACCAGAGCCAGGGTCAAGAAATATTCCTCGGTGAAGTAAAATCTAACGTAACATTACGTGGTGTGGTTAAGGACTCTGCATAGCGTGTGGACGTGTGTTACGCTAGCTAGCAGGGCATAGCAAAACGAATGCCCCATTCCCCTGAAGGTACAGCAAGGCAGCTACTTCCTATTTTTGTTTTGTTTGCATGAAGATATCATGTATGTTCCAGTCCAAAGTACAGGCTTTTTGGTATATTTTAACTTAACATGAAAGTTTTTCTGTTCCCTTTTGGATGCTGGAATGCAGGGATAGAGAAAAGCACTAAATGCTGGAGGGTAACTGGGGCCCTGTTGTCTGCAGACAGGTAGGGCAAAAATCATGAAGGAAATCTGTATGTTATTAGCTGGCTCAGTTAATAAAAACTGAATATATATGACACATTTAAAGGTTTAAATATCTCTTAAAATGTTTTACTGGCAAAATTTTAAAGCCATAGATACTTCTGTACTGAGCCATGGCACTGTGAAGAAGTTGTCTCATGATGTTTTGCGCATAGAAAATGTCAAGAAAGGCAAAAAGGGCAGCTTTAGGTACGGGAAACAATGGAAGAAAATCCTGCATTTGCTGATACTTCTTTATACATGCACTTACATTTGCAAACACACGCGAATATTCTTTGTGCAAAGCTGTTTTGTGCTGGAGGAGCAGAGTCAGATGGAACTAGGTGTAGAACAGACTTGGAATGCAACAGCTGTAAGAGGACAGTAAGAGGAAAACACTGGAAGTCAGGGACACTGTCAGGTATGAAGCTGAGATAGGAGATGCTACAATAAATGCAGAAAAGTGGAAGAAGGATGATTGTATGCTCGGATGGGGGAGGTGGGAAGGCTGAAGCTCTAAGGCGTGTGTCCAACTTCAGTACCAGTCCCCCCCACGCTTCTTCCCAAGAAAGCTACCAAAGGTGACACCAGCATCCAGCACATACAGTTAAGGGGAAAAACTATCAGACTTCTCTTCCCACACCTATTAATATGCAACCAAATGCTTCCCGATGGAATAGAAGTAGTGCGTGTGGCATTGTCACAGGACTAAAGTCACACGGTTATAGATGTTTACCATCATTAAGCGGGAACTTCAATGAAACCATGCTTCTCTGCACCACGTTACCAGAAAGGGGTTGAAGAACAAATTTTGAGATTCACTGATAAATTATGGCCCATACCCTGCTACAAACACTGCCTTAGCATTTGAAATGCGTGATAGCAAACTGTCCTAAATGATCACTGACCTTCAAACAGAAGGAGGAATAAAGCCAGAGCCAACTTGACAATATCTTCTCTGAAGCAAAAAACCCTATATTTAACTGGATTCTCATGAAAGATGACGTGTGCCACAAGAGAATAAATTTGGAGCGTTCTCAGTTTCAGAGTGAATATTTTATATAAACACACTAAACAGTATAGGAAAAATACAGTGCTCTCCACAACAGCAATGCTCAGTGAGCTGAAAAACCAGACTGGGCCAGATCTTAGTTATAATTCCCAATGCAACCTATTCTTGAGTATGAAGTCTCTCGAGAGATACCTTACATAACAGGAAATTGTGGATAATCACTGAAAATACATCAAAGCCGTTTCAGATATTTCTAACACAACAAGTATATACTAAATGTTAGAAAAAACCCCATATGCATATTAGCATTTAGCTTTTTATTTTGTATGGGTTGGAATATTTCTTCCACGAGCAGGGTTTATAAATTTGCTAGGCCGTGGAGTTCTGACCAGTCTGCTGTGTGTTATATTCAGACTGTATGATCTCAACAGGAGAGCACAGAAAGGGAACAGACATAGCGGATCAGAAGCAGTCAGGGAACATTAACTGCATACATGCATAATTATTGCTACAGTGACCTGATGGAAATTTTGCAAGGATTTCAAATACGACTGGGTACTAGAAACATGGAGTGAAACCTTTCTCAAGCCTTTTTGTGTTCCCATAGACTAGCTAACTAACAGAAATGACAAATAATATTATCAACAAATAGTATTATCAACAAATATTAATTCATAATAGCCTCTCAAATTTCAGGAGGAATTTTCAAGAGAGAGTAGCTGGGTGCTTTGACAATGGTAGAAGACTGCAGGGATACAGAAAATCAAACTGGATCTTGTATCAATGTAGTCCGTTCAGGAATAACTGTAAAAATAACAAAATGCAAGAGCAAGGGACTCTTACTGCCAGAGCCTTCACAGTCTGTGTTGTGGATCCATCTGTCTGCCTCTATATGTGTGTCTGTTGATTTTCTGTGTTACGGAAGTATTATGATAACTTAAAGGTGGAAAAATTCAAATTTATCACGCAGGTTTTTTTCAACACGGTACAATGGTGTTGAACACTGCGCACTAACTTAGAGTGCTAGCTGAGAGTTGGGGACAGTAGGTTATGGAGTTTTAAAATGTGCTCAGATTAGTGAAACACAATCCACTGATCCATGGTTTTATACCAGCCTGTCTCAGTCTAAGGTCAAACTAGAAAAGTTTTCTGACAAGAGCTATAGGTCTGACTCTCTTTTTGCTTCGCTGCTGACTTAAATGGTTAGCTAAGTAAGTATAATATAACCCATAAAATCCTCCAAAAGGAAAAAAATCTACAAACTTAGGTTAAAAACAAAAGTTACGGTAACATAAGTGTCTCTAAGTTTTGCAATAATCCTCCAGTACTTTTGCATCCCAAAAGGCTCCAGATGTGACCAGCCACTGCAAAATGGCAAGTTGTTTATCAGCATTCTACATTGCAAACTGGCACCTGTAATTTCACTCTCACTTTGCATCAGCAGAATTAAGATATCCAGAAAAACCCTACTAACATAGGTCTCTGCATATCAATACATAAACATTTATAGTAAAATGCCCTGTCTGTCACCCTCAAGGTGAGGTGTACAGCATCCGACTCTTCCTCCTGCTCAGCCGCGTGTGTGCAGCGTGATCCAAGTGTTTCTCTCTGCTGGGTGTTAAGGGTAGCTGTACCAAGCAAAAGAGAAAATGCATATAAACCAGTTACTGACAGCACTGTTATTAAACACTTGATTTTTTCCAGTCTTTCCACAAACTGCCTTTTTCAGCTGTGAGGACCACAGCCAGCTGAGTGATGGGGCTTGCCACTGTCCACCCACGGGCTTGCTGGGGCAACACTCACACTTTGCATACCCTGACCAGATCCTGCAGACTTTACTTGTGCAAATAATCTCTACTGGTGCAGCGATCACTTTGAAGAGATAACGGGGTCCCAAGCACTTGCAATCACTGACAGATTTGGGGGCGCAGGGGAGGGGGGGCACAGGGAGTCTGAACACTTGTGCAGAATTTGAAAATTTGCCTAGTTTTGATCGTGTTCCCGCCCTGATCTGGTCTATTCACAGCTTTATTTTGTTTTGGGGGGGAAAGCTTCCTCCTTATTACTTCTTTCTAAAGATGAGTGCCACCTTCTTCATTTTTACAGGCGATGAATTCTGTTGTTGATAAAAGCTACAAAATAAGCCATGCTATACTCAAGGGGCAGATATATTTTCAGAAAGTCACCTCCTTATTTGTGAGAAGCACCTGCCAATTAATATGCTTAAAAATATCACTAGAGTTATGTAAGATCTTTAAAAATTCTTCTGCTTCTTGACTCTGCAGCACTTCACCTATTACTAAAAGCAATCAAGCTTCAATATGCTTCAAAATAAACTCAAAACCGAACAGCCCTAATTTAATATAAGCAAGAAATTCTTAACTTCTTCCTCTTGCGCATAATTATTCAAACCTGTCCATACGACATGCAGCCTGATCTTGCACTCATGATCTTGCTGCAATTGTGAATCCGCGTCCCTGGTCAAGAACTCCCAACCACGGTACTGGTGTTACTGGCCACACCATCATTCTCCATTAACGATATATAATGTACGTGACACTGTTTACAATTTATTGGCATTTGGATGGCAATGGCTGAATGAACTCCAGGCTCAGCACATCAAATCAGCTGCCTAGGGTCATTCTGATCACCCATCATTCTGCTTTTCTAATTTTTTAAGAGAAGACTATATGGAAATGACTCTTCTGGAGCAAGTTCTGGCAAATACCTTTGGTGATAGCTGCAGTTTTGCGGGTGAGAGGAGAATGATTTCGGGTAACGTGGGTCTCTATTAGGAGTTACACATACGTCCGAGCTACAAAGAGCACAAGGGCTCAGTAAATGTGCTGCTCATGGCACTTCCCAGTTTGTGCTGTATGATGCATTTAAACACAATGGGATTTGTGTAATATAAATATTAAGTCCTTCACAGCTACTGTTTAATACACGGTGTGTTAGAAGCAATAAAGGTTTTCTGGCTTAAATTTATAGATGATACTGAAAGTGATACATGGTATTTTCTTTTTCAGGAACTGATTCAGGCCACTGAAGTTAATGAGAATTTTTCCTCTGTGAGCTTTGGATCAGGCTTTAAGGCTAAGATTTCTAAATTAAAATAAATAAATAAATAAATACTCCCCACACACTTTCTCATTCACCACCCATTTAGAGATTTTTAGGACTGGACCTCCGGTGCAGGAGGACCTATTTTTGTACTACAGGCACTCCAGGAAAGTACCAAGAGCTGGTAAGCGTCTATTCTTTCCGTAATCTTGCAACTTCAGTAAAACCAAATATATATTAGGCTGATGACTTGATTCTCTCATCAGAAAGATATGTGAGTAAGAATTGTTGTCTATCTTGTAAAAACAGCACTACACTTGTACATGCATGTGTAGAACTGTTAAAGATTTTACAAGATACATGGGAATGTGCGCCTGCTTATCTAAGGAAAGAAGTGAGCTCAACATCAAGAAAAAAATCCACCCTCTAGCCGAGACCTTGCCTGCCAAGTTTTAGCTGTGTGTTCTCTGTTTGAGGCACATACTCCCACATCCTGCACTGAGAGGTGAATACACTCTTTAATTTAGAGTGAAGATTTAGGACCAAATTCTGCTCATTTCATTTACATCATTAAAATCCTAATGAGGCTGTAAATCAGGATAAGAATATGGTTGAGGTCGATAGGGTTGGATGGATTTAAATGAATGTAGAATTTGTCCACTTCAGGTGGAAATACAAACCAGGCTAACCAAAGTGGGGCACTGAAACAAATGTAAATGCTGAAAGAAAAAGATACCCCATTCTTATCAAGATCTGAACGGAGCACGAACAGCCCTCAGTTTGGGGTCTGAATGTTTTCCTTCTTCCTGAGAAGAGATAACAGTGAATATGTTTACTGTCCTAAATCACAATGACAAATAACAGATTTATTAAATTGGCCAAAAATAATTTGCAAAGGTCTGAAATTCAGTTTTTTGCTAAAATATCCTTGAGAAGGTAGTAATTAGAACTACATTTGTATACTCCAGGGTTTACAATTTGCTTTAAACTATTACCAAAACTTAATGTATTTCCCCAAATATACCAAAACAATTACATTTTCCATGATTTCCTTTTTGTAAGTAGGCTTCAATATTTCAAATATTATATAATGTGGAATGATCTGGCAAGACATATGCATTATATTCACTGAGAGCTTTTGTTATGCACGGACAGTAAATTTGTTCTTGAATTTGAAATGGAAGTATGTTTAATTATGCCAAAATGCAATCTGAACTTGCTATTTATTCTGTTTTATTCCTTGAGAAAAAACAAAACAAAACCAACTGCAGTTGGTAGCATATTCTACATATGTAGTTATTGCTTAGCAGTTTTGTAGGTAATGCACATCTAGGATGCTGTTGTGCACCCAAGCAGCTGCCATTTCATGAGCTGATGTTGATATGGCATGTCCCAGATAGGGTTGACGGTATTCCACCTCTTTTTTTCAGTCTTTCTCTTCTTTCCCTGGCTCGCTTTTATTTCATGATTAGCAGTTTTCCATTATATTTGAAGTCTTAATTAATGTTGTTTTATAGTGTTTCAGTACAAGAGAGCATAATTTAGAAGCTGAAAAAGGCAGCCCATCCCATATGCCCTGTCCAGACCACTGGTTTAAATGGAAGCCTCCACCAAGCACAGCCTATGGAGTCAGCCTCTCAGCTGAGCTGCAGCCAACTTGTTTTTGTATTCCTTAAAAAGACATGCAATACTTGCCAGGAAATATAAGAAAATAAAAGGAGTCACTAAAACAATAGTTGTTTTTATTGGAAATTATTAAAACAAATAGTAATGTTAACATATATAAACTTTAATATTAACATTCTAGAGCAAAATGATTTCTGATAATGAGTAGAAGCACAACATCAAGGACCATTTTGTCTAACAAATAATATTAATATGAGCTGATGCAAGTGGTGAGATTGCCTAATATAATTTTGCTGACACGAGAGATATAATGAGAATCTATGGAATATGGCATAGAAAGCCATTGTCTTGTGAGCAAAGCTCACGTCTTCAAACTGCACAGCAGCAAATCTATGATTTAATTGTGAAGCTCTTTTCTTACAGGCAGCATTAATTCCATATGCCACCGATGTTAATTATGTTTATATTAGAGAGACACAAACATGATTATTATTTCTCTTCTAAAAGGTGAAGGGAGAAGTTTTCAAAAACAAGACAAAATTCTATATAAGATTTCAAACCTGCAAGAGAATTTGTAGATAAAGAATTACATTTAAACAGATTTGAAAATTGAAATTTTCAGGAAATTTTTTCTTCTGTTACATATATCATGATCCCAGTTCAAGATTCTCTGTTTTCTTTGAAAACTGTGCAGTGTCTATTTTCTTGCATTCTTTGATCTACCTAACAATATCACAACACATCCCAACGTTTGAAACACAGGCTTTAAGACTGGCTTATGCAGAGGGCAGCATCTAAGGGAATGAAAAGGTCTGAGGATTTATACTATATTGTTGAAGGTGCTTAATATCTAGAATTCTGGAGAGTCAAGTGGGTGATCTGCAGTGCCCTCTTTGTAGTTGCTATTTAACCCAGGAGTTAGTAGTTCTTAACTAAATGTAAAAAAAAAAATGTAAAAACTAAATGTCTATGTGTGCATAGACCTACTTCCTGATTTAATGATTACATAATAAAACATACATTAAAAACAGTAAAGCTAATAATTAGATTTCTAGTGAAAACATTTACATTTGTCAGTCTAAAATATATTATCCATGAAATTTTTGAAATATTTGCTTAAAACGCGCTGTTTCTATAACCAATGCTAACAGTAAACCTATTAGCTAAAATATTCACAAAAAGTAAACAAAAGGAGCATGAACGCAGCCAAATCAAATGCAACTTTCTGTCTTAGTAAACACTTGTGGAAGCATTTTTAAAAGCATGTTTCCAGCTCTATCTCAGAGTCCCTCTGTGATCGGCATCGACTCTTTCAAAACTTCTAAATACTGTTCTTTATGGAATTAAAAAATATATAAATATATATTTGCTCCCAAACAACAACAAAAGAACTTTTATAAAAATAAAACGATGTAAGGTGGTGAGATCAAGCACTCAACAGCCAGGAAGAGCCAGCACGGCTCTTGCCTGTGAAACCTTGGTTACTACCCATATGCATGCTGATGCAGTCTCACAGGGCATGTACTTAGGCTACTTTTTTTGAAAGACCACCTGCTAATTTAGCACACAGAATAGATTTACGAGCTAATGAATATTTATTCAACCTCATTTTTCAATATATGACCACAGCCTTATGTATAGTATAGTACACTTTTTTGACCCTATGTGAAAGAGAACTATTAACTTTCTCCTAGGTTTGTCTATGATTTTCATATGTTTATAACATCTGGAGGCACAAAAATATTAATCAACTCATTTCCAGAACAGCCATGAAAATAACAAGGATGCAAACCGAGGTAAAGAGAAATAAAAAATGAACGCATTTTGGTGCCCAGTTTGAGAATGACCATGTTCTTTCTTCTGACCAATTAGCATTTTTATTGTTCTGTATATTCATTTCATTAAGAGCCTAAACTCTACCTAGCTGCCCCATTGGTACCTGAATCCAAACTATGCATTTTCAACCCCAGCCCCTTTTTGGCTGCTTTCTACCCTAGAGATGTCCACAGTAGAGAGATAAATTTTCCCTGTTAAGATTATCTATGCTTCTGGGCATACCTGGAAACACATACATCTTCTCCACACAGGCAGTTTGGCTATCACAGCCTTGTCAAGACCTCCAGTCTAAATATCCCTTCACTTAACCTCACTTATATATTTGGTATATTAGAAATTGGAATGACTGGCTAAACCTGTGGTCAAAGACTCGGGAAGGTATTCTCAATCACCAATCTGCCATTTTCTAAAAGTATATGGAAGACCTAAGGAGACTGTAGTAATGCAGGCTGGGATTTGACACACAAAAAACTTCTCATGAACAGTGCCGTTTGATGCTGAAATATCGCAATATTCAAAGACTTTGATGTCTGAGGGATAACACCTCTAAGAGCAGATTGCCTCCTAGTGCCACGCTAAGGTAATGACTGAGAAGGCAAAATACCACATCACCGGTGCCAACACAGATATTTTCTTGTGAGTCCTGCATTTACTTCATGAGTAAATTTATTATTATGAAATTTAATGTCGGCTTTTATGAGTGGATCATAATTTTAAAATAAAAAGTAAAAATTATCTTAAATCCACTCAAAAAAAAAATCAAAAAGACCATTTCGTCCACCCCCCAAAAAGGTTGTTTCTTGTTCCTACCATGAGTCAGAGAAACCCCTTGTTTTAAGAAGTTTGTACCAGAGACATTCTGCATATTTTTTCCTACTTCAAACTTTAATTTATCTTTGGGTGTAATAAACCATTACTCTCTCTTTACATATATGAGATATATGATGAAAAAAAAAAGAAAATATTTGTCCTAGGTCCTTTTCTTTTTCTTTTGAAGATGTCTTTTGGAACCACAACTCCTCCATCTTCTTTCCAGAAATGACATACATAATCTATACTTCTCTGTGCTTGCTTGGCAGAAGTAAAACAATTTTTTATCTCCCACCCTTCAGATCTTTCAGTAAGAACAGTCAAGTGAATTTCACACCTCACACAATTGCAAAGGAATTACAGGCACATTGAGAACACTTGACTCAGTTTGCTTCCAGGATAATGTATTTTTGGTAAGAAGTAAAATTTACAGTATATAAAACATATCTTTGCAAATGAAATATAGCAGCATAAGGGAACATTATATATATTCCACTTTAAACATACATTTGAGAAAACATAAGAGAATGCCCAATGTAGTATCTAGCAGCCTTAGACAAAGGAGACAGAATTGCTTCGTACATGGCTGAATGTGCTGTGCAGGGATCAAATGCGAATATATGCACAGATCAAAGAGGGCACAACGCAAGTCATAATCTATCCAACACTCACCTCAGTTTACACAAAGATCCCCATGATGTGGTGCAGACTTATCTGCACCACTCCGCTTGCCAGCTGTAAAGAGAAAAGCACCGTAAGTTAAAAACATCAAAGTGTGCTTTTGCGGTGCCCCAGATTGCATAGCCTACTGTGGAAACTGCACAACTCGCAACGGATGGAGCCTGTTCTGCTCACGAGAAGGAGCGTGCGACTCTCCTGTGCAGGAGAGGAGGAAGGAGCCATGAGACAAAAAAAAAGGCAGGAATGTTATATATTAAAAAACTAACTGAACTAACTTGCAGAAATTACTCAGATAGCTTGTTTCGTTCTAACGGCTCCGTGTCTCAAAATTTCGTTAAGATTTCTTAAAAGCGGTGCAGCGCTACTTCTTGCACAAACAGCAACAAAAAAGCCTTATGATGAACGCCACGAATAAAGTAGCACTTTCACCGTTAGTGAAATTTCACTCTGGTCAGATCCTTCATAGATGAAACCCCTTTGTCTCAGAAGCCCGACACAACACCAGAAGGGATGGGAACCCTGAGTATCCATGGGAATGGATGGGGTTTTTTGGAAGGTCAAAACCTATCACCATTTCTGTTTCCAACTTAACATGGCGAAAGAGTTCCTAAGGTTCAGCTCTTTAAAAAACCTGTAGTAAAACTGTCTAGAAGAAGTAGTTTGACTTGCTCCCACAGGATTCATTATTTCCCAAATAAATGCAACATGGCATTTCAATATGTTTGTATTGTGACTTCACCAGTTTTTGTTATATATTCGAAACATAATAGTGTTCAGTAATAGTTCATAGCAGAGTTCTTTTCAAAATGTATAATAGTGACAGTATTCAGACATATTATATACTTAATTTGAATGAGAAAAAGTTTATGATTCACTTGCATTACAGAAATCGTATTTTACTGTCATTATCAAAATTACATTATTTAAGTACTGCACAATTTTAATACCAAATTATCTTTTCACAGAAAAATTCTGAGTGGTCAATTACAGTGTATTAAAATCCCAAACACCATTTTCATATTACATTACAAACATTTTTTGTGCATTATTTCTTCACTGTAGCTTTACTGTTTCATCAGATATAGCCTCATGGTTAGGATTTACAAAGGTGTTCTCAGTTGGAGAGAATATACAGGAGATACTGATATTGGGATCTGTTAAGCTAAATATACGTGTTAATAATCTGTGTTCTATTATGCTTATCTTTCTGTGGATTTTTGGCTAATTTTCCAGGCCCAGAATATTAACAGGGTTTTTAGTATGGATTAGGTTATTATATTAGGGATAGAGTGGCTAAATGGCTGAAACCGAAGAAATGTACTAAAAAGCTGTTGTCTTGGAGTTGTAAATATGTCCAGCAGACATGTTGCTGCTGACTCTGTTAAGGCTCAATGCAGCAAAAAGCACTGGGCCTGGAGACGTGAACTGTGGATTGAGAAGTCGATTTTATTTGCTTGAACTCATGGGTGGCTCTTATTGCTCTAGGTCAGTTATTAATGAGGAAAAGAAGGTTAATGGAAATAGGAGATGCTGACAGTCCAACATTTATCCTTCTGTGAAACCCATGTAGTATCAGATAAAGATAGTGCTCATATCCTGCTGATTACAAAATCAGATGCTTTTCAAACATGTCTGAATTTAACCAGACATTTTTTTAGTATATGACATGAAAGCTACATATAAATAATAGATATACACAAAATGCATTAAGGTGACTGTCTAATTTCACTAGTTATAATTAAACGTTAGAGATGGCTCAACACCCAAGCTGATCCTGTTTCTGAACAAGCTGTAATGCCCTTCTCATGCAGTATATCCAAGCCTGAGGAATGAATTCCATCCCCATTCTCTTTCTTAGTTGTTCTGTAAACAAGCTAAGAAGGTGTCTGGACTCTGGTGACGAGCATTCCTCCCTACCTGCTGATTTTTTGTCTAATCTGTTTTATTGAAAAAGCTGCACCATCAGTATGCGGTCAAAGAAGGATCAGGTTAAATACCAGGAGATGGGGTGGAAAAGACGTAGTAGAAAAGGCACTACAGGACCGGTCTCTTTGAAATAGGCAACTAAGGGTCTGTCCCCATTAGTGCAGTGCAATGACGATCCACAGAGCAACAGAGTTGGTGCTGTGGACCTGATGTCCACATTGTATTTTTGCAGGTTTCACTTAAGACTAACTCAAGTCTGGCCCCATGGACTGAATGCTGTATTGAAACAAATTGGATGGACTCTTAGGGTGTATCTTTTGATTTAGCTTTATCTGAAAGGAATCTAATTTTCACGCTTCGTGATGCAAACAAAAGAATGGTAAGTTAAGATAATTGGGAGATCCACTTGAAAAGCAAACTGGACTGAACCAAAAGTGATAATGCAGATGGACTCCTCAGATCATTCTTTAGCATACTTTGCTGCATATTAGTTATCTGTGCTTCCTCATATCTGAAAAGGCGAGATGGGCTGGAATAAAGAAGCATACTTCCTCGGTTGGTAAATGACTCTTGAATATGCTGAATTTCACAGCAGTGTTCCTGCTAACTTCACAAACATTAGAGTGTTTTGATTTATCTTATTAAAGAAATAGGTCTGAACAGTCACCTGAGAGCTGGACCTCCATTTGCCGTAAACCAGCATAACATGAGAGCGGGTAGGACAAATAAGGACAACGGCAATGAACAGAGAGCATGCAATAATGTTTTACATTTTTAATCTTAATGCATGTGATGTCTGGGAAGTTACTGAAAAATGAATATAACTAATAGCAAAGGGAATACCCATGTAAATCTACAATGATTAATTACTAGGATATGATAAAAACCTGGGGAAATCTAGCATGTAGAGAAAAAGTGATTTGCTGTAGCTGTTTGAGTATAGCTGATATCCCTAACTGGAAAAATCAGGTCCTCACGAGGGAGTCCCATGTATCTATGCTGGAACAACTCCTGCTATTTCTCCAGAACAGAGTAGTGAAGCACACGGTATCAGGGATGGGAATATATTTTGGAGTATTTGTTATGTAGTGTCCATATACCCTTTCTTTTAGTTATTTTATTTACTATCAATATGATCATTAGTGTTGCTGTACTACCATAAAATCCCCATCATTCAGTGCCCGTTGCTGTGCAAACACAGACAAAAAGATGGCTCTTGTTCCAAGAACTTTAAAAATGAGCAAAGGTACAACTACCCGTGATACCTGACCAGGGGATTTTGGGCTCGGTGTTGCTCTACGTTGACATGCTGTAGCGTTTTAGCCTGTCAGCCACAGGTACCATCTTCACCAGGTTGCCTTGGTAGCATCCCCATCCTGGTACTCCTTTGACCAGTGATCAGATGGAGGGGAAGGGACTCTGCATGCTCTTCTCTGGCACACCAGAGACCGAGGAGAAAATAATGAGATTCCACTACCAGAGTTTAACCTTTTAAGCTAACAGAATTGTAAGTGTGAAAAAATTTATTTGCATGAAGACCATGGGAGATATGTGATGTCTTAATTCTAAATAAAATTCAATCTTTTAATACAATTTTATAGGAAATTACATTTTTTAGCATATATAAGAAGTATTTAACTTCTGGTAATTTAGGACACGTTCCAATCCAACCATCCAGAAAGGCCAAATTATACATAATAAATGATTGTTGAGAAAGAGGTATCACGTTATCTGTCTTGTCCACAGCAAATTATAAAGCTATTCTAAACCACAAATGTTGAGTTCTTAATCAAAGAAACTACTTACAATAATTTTACTACAGATTTTTATATAGCTGTGAGGATGTACATCTGATGGAAAGATGATAAAATGTTTTTGTAAGATCAAATGTTATTTAAAAATTCATATTGCTGTATGTCTTGAAATTGTACTGGCAAATCTTTTCATTTTTTCTCTTCTCTTCAGTATTGCCATAGGCTCAATACTGTGGTCTTTACAAGCAAAAATACCATGCATGGTTTGCCTCTATGATGACATCATGGGGGGGCATTACAGCAGCCTCAGAATAGTAAAGATGACAGTGAGATCCTGCTTCCTTAATCGAAGTCGGTGGGAGTTTTGCCTGAGTAAGGAGGGTAGGATTGGGTCCCTGAAAAAAGGAAGATAATGAGACATAACTAGGAATAATGGGGTGATTTGAAGACATGGAAAATGTAGGTTGAATATCATTAAAATCTTCCTGACAGTGAGCTCTATTATACCAAGGAATAATCTCATTGACTTCAATGGGAGAACTGCCAGAGTAAGATCTGAGCAAAGGCTGGAGTGGCCTTGGTCCTGATCCAAAGCCCACTGACATCAGAAGGGATGTTTCCAGAGATTTCAGTGAGGTTGGGATCAGGCCTAGGGTGAGCAGTGCAGGTGTATTTGCCTGAACCCGCACAATTCCCAATGCTTTTTTCATAATTGTTGCGAAGAGTTGTTAAGATGCATCTAAATAGAGGCAACAGATGATCTTACTGGTTCATTTAAGCATAGCTAAAACTGATCAGTTTAAGAGGCATCTTCCATGTGGTGCAAATGTAAAGAAGCTGTTAAAATTACCTGATTGCTGTTGTGCAATCAGGTAATTTAAACAATAGAGGCCACTATGGAGAACACAGGTAGGTAATAAGGCCGACTGGAGCTTACGTACTTACAACACAGTGGGGTGTGGAGGCTGGGCATTATCTGAATTAGAAATCTCTGATTTTTGTTTTCATGCCTATGAATGCAATGGGCAAAAACGCAGGGAAGCTACGAGCAAGGAAGCACCAGGCACAGTATCAGAGATACTTGCACAGCAGTGCAAAGGAGAAGTGAAGAAACCATCTTTTTTCTTCATTCATCTTGTGTACACTCTTGGTAAATAAACTGGATCACGTCGGAGTTGCCAGCTCCTGCATCTGTTTCTCTCCTCACAGACAAAACTTGCAGGGTTATAAAATTTAGCTACTACCTGATTCAAGAAAGGCAACACGCTAACTATCTGCAGCTTATGCCTTTAAAAATATAATTTAAGTCATATGTTGTTTTGTAGACACCAGTGACTAAGTGCATTTTAATACTGGCTCCCACTGAACCTCAGTAAAGTGTCACAACTACTGGATATTAAAAATTAAATTTCGTAACAGCTAACATGCTTTTGTCCTTTAGTGAATTCCCTGCACCGGGTTATTTTTTTCAGCACCTCATGCAGCTCCCCAGCCTATCCGTATGTCTCTATCCTCTGCAACAGGCTGGCAGTCACTTACGTGAATGTTTCTATTTCTCAGTAAAATTTCTGTTAGCTCATTGCTTGAGTTGTTGATGGGAGAAGGGAAGGGAAGCAAACAGGAAGGCCTGAAGCTCATCACTTTTTTATTCATTAATACATGTACCACAGTCAATGAGAAGGAGCTGTAGAGATCTGCAGCACTCATATGAGACTAATATAACCAGATTAAATAAAATCGCTGCATTTGTTCAGGTAAATTTATTAAAACCTCAGAATCCACATATGGGGAAAAATCAGTATACGACTTCTTAAATTTTAACTTGCAGCACTCATTGGCCTGTGATAGATCTGGAGAGAGTTTGCAGTAGCTCCAGTATGTTGATCCAGTTACTATAGTACTTTATAATTATATTAGTTTAACCCAAAGCAAAATGACTGGAAAAAAATAGGCAGCTGAAGACAAATTGAATTGACTGGCCCCACCTCTCCCATAATAATTTAAAGTTGTTCAATCAGAAAAGTCATAGGAAATATCTGAAATATCTTCCAGTCAATGCCACTGCCTCAGTGCAGACCCAGTTCTAGACACATCATTCTGTATACGTGGTCCGTCTAACTTCATCCTAGAAAACGCCAGTAACAAAGATTTCATCCTAGGCTATCTATTCCAGTGTTCCTCTAGTCTTACTGTTAGAAAGATTTTCTTAATATCTAACCTATATCTCCCTAACTGCAGCTTAATCCACCAGCGAACGTGGACAAGAATGCATTGCCTTTCTTTCACAGCTACTTTTTAGTCATTTGAACTCTCGTACCATGCTTCTGTCTGTCTTCTTCTATGTAGACTAGGCAGCCCTGT
Organism: Fulmarus glacialis; assembly: GCF_000690835.1. NCBI lineage: Eukaryota > Metazoa > Chordata > Aves > Procellariiformes > Procellariidae > Fulmarus > Fulmarus glacialis. The sequence goes on from NW_009192048.1 coordinate 33,510, forward strand.
TTCCTTCACTCTTCCCTCACTGATGAAGTTTCCTAGTCCTCGTTCTCCCTGCTCGTCTCTTTATTCTCTCTAGATTGTTATCAAATTCTGGAGCACAAGCCTATGTAGCATGTACCAGAAGAGGCCTTACCAGCAGCGGGTAAAGCAGAAGGATTACTTTGCAAGTTTTGAGGATGACGCTCCCCAATACATATCCCTGAATGATGTCCACCTCTTTTTGCAACAGTCTGATGTTTTTCAGTCTTGTTAAACTTTGGCTTACTGCAACTCCAGTATTTCTTACTGCAGTACAAAGTCTGTCCTTACCCTGTGTAGCTGATTACTAGTTTCTGGGAGTGAAATTTTGCAGTTATCCTAACTGAATTTCAACCTGTTTTTCAGAATTTTTCTATTTTTTCACCAAAATTTTGAATTATCACCCTGTCCTTGAACATGGCTGCAGCTGCCCTCCACTTGCTATTATCTTCAGATTCAAGAATCGTTTTCTATTCTATTGTCTAAGTCAGTACTAAAACTGCTCAATAGTATTGGACCAGGAAAGACCCTTGTGGAACCCCATTTGATACATGTCTCTACTTTAATGATGAACCTCTGATAGCTATGCTCTCAAAACACATTTTTGGTAAGCTGTTTAGTAGCCATGTTTCTCTACCTTGCATATGTGAATTATATGGCATAGTGACAAAATTCCACTGCAGTCAAAGATGTCTGATGTCTACCGCTTCTTCCTATTTTTGATTCCCGTTACACTGTCATAGAAGACAACTAGATTGGTTTGACATGATTTGCTCTTGACAAATTCATGTTGGCTGCTACTTTGCTGTCTTTTAGAAGCCCATAAATAGTTTAATTAATTGGTCCACGGCTGAAGTTAAGATGACTGATCTTTTCAGAGTTTCTTCTCTCTCACTTGTTTGCCCTTTTTCAGCAGTCTGGAACCTCAACCATCCTTCACGCGCTTTCAGAAATAACTAGTCAAAACGCTGCAACTGCCACGGCTAGATCTCTAAATAATACCCAGGCTGAATTACACCAGATGCAACCCATTTTAATACATCTCATGTTGTTCAGGTATCCAAGATTTTTTTCCCTCCCACCTGTAGTCTCAGTTCCTACCCCTTTATCTTTGGTGTTAATTACTTTTGTTGTCTGATCACGGGTTTTGTTGCTGTTAAGATGGAAATTTTAAAAAATGGCTTTTTTAGTATCAGTATGTTTTTCTTCCTTTTTAGAAGTAAACCAACTTTTTTGCTTGATTTTCTTCTTCCTTCTCCAATGCCTTCAGAATACCCTACGGCTCTGCCTTATATTTCTCATCAGTTGTATTTAATTTTTTGTCTCTGCCCTTTTAATTTATCCCCATGTTTTTATACTCTATTTTGTAATCTGACTTAGTTTCCAACTTGCTATACTCTCTTCTTGTGTTTTAAGTCATTGAAACACTCATGATTTAGCCACATTCATTTCTTAATGCGCTTCTGCGTTGGAAGAATTCATGCTTCTGCCTTTAATATAAGTTTTTAAAGGAACTGTCAAATCTATTGGATATCTCAGACTCATTTCCCAGAAAATCTTTCCAATTCTGTGTATTTACTGAATAATGACTTTTTGATGTCCATTGGTTTTGTTTTGCCTTCCCAGCTTAAGGACTAGGAACTCTGACATTTTATGGTCAGTCTCACCCGATCTGCTTTACAATTTCATATTCTCAATCAGTCCCCATCGGCTGGCTTGAATAAAATCTAGAAGAGCTTATTTTCTTTCAAAATTCTATGAAATTCTTTCCAACACATTTCTAGAACTTGCTGGTTTGTCTCTTATTTTTCTGGTTTCCTACCAGACGTTCAGACCAGTTAAATTTCTGCATTTCACGAAGTCCAGTGCTTTCACACAATTCTACCAGTTTACAAAATCATCATTCACTTAATCTTCCCATACAAAAACCTGTGCTGTGACAGCGCCCTCATTTTTTTCGTTTTACATTCACCCACAAATTTCTTTCCCACCCTGGACCTCAGAACAATTCTTGTATTATCTTGATATGCAAGAAAACACTGCCCCTCTTTTGCCCTCCCTACCCTTCCAGAGTAAGTTATACCCTTCCATATTAACATTCTAGTCATGTAAATTACTTGAACAAGCGCCTGCTATGCCAATTAACTTGCAGTTTTGATCATGCACTGAGACTTTCAGCTCTTCCTGTTAATCCCCCTACTTTTTGCTACACAGAATTGTAAGATGTTGAGTAGATGGTTTCATCCTCCTCCTTGTCCCTCCTATAACCCTGTTACGAATATCGCTAGCTATTTGACTTATAGGCCTTTGAGCTGAACTTCTTTTCTAACAAACACATGGACTCTTGCAACAAATTCTTATTATTTCTAATTTAATGTCCTCTAACTAGGGTTGCAAGCCTATGACATCCCAATTAACAAAAACAAATCAGAACAATTAATTTTAAAGACATTCCTCCTCTCCAGATGACTTGCAGGTGACTGGAAGCAAGAAAGGAAAGGGCTGGCTAAAACGGGACATCAAGTAAACTTGGCAGGCTTAGAAAGGAGCCTTCAGATGGAGGAAGTTACTTGTTCAAGGGAACCAGACTGAGACATGGAGGGACGTCTGGGTTACAATTAGGAAGGACAGAGGTCTAGCTAAGATAAATAGGTATGTAAACTACTTTTTGGAGGCCTTTCTTCCCCAAATACTTTATTCTACTGCTAAGTAAGCAGTTCTTGCCCAATTTCTGCATATTTCTGTGGCAAAGGTGAAAATTTTAAGCACGCATTTCGCTGAAGTACAAGTACACATTGGCCACGACTGAAAGAAGGATAAATGGGATTTCCCCCAGGGTGGGCTGAAGCATCAGTCCTGTCATTTGGGGGTTGCACTGAGTGGTTACTGTCCTTCCCTCCATAGTCATGCCTGGCTTTGGGCGTCAGTCTCACAGCCATGCAGTTCACGCATCAGTACTCAGTGCAGAGTCAGATTTCAAGCGTGAGCCATGTTGCACCAACACCTGAGCTCCGTTGCACACAGAAGCCATCTGGCTTTTTCAAGACTAGCAGCACAGCAGTGACGTGATATATAGGCTTTACAAAGGATTCGGACTTAAGCGTATGCTTAAGCTCCAGACTAATGTAGGCCTAGACCAAATCTGGAAAAAGATGTAGACTGAAAACAGTAAAAAGATAGAAACACACTGAACTGTAGCACAACTGAAATCTGGGGAGCTCCCAGGTATCTCATTTAGATCTCTAAAGACAGCCCACATCATCGACTCAAAATGGCATGTCAGTGGCGGGATTCTGAACCCGCCACAACTATCATCAGGCATATGAAAAATCATAAATTCTGACATTGCCTTTTCTTTACTATTTTGAAGATGGGTGATGCTTTTTTCCTTTCATTTTCCTGATATTTGCAAAGAGAGATAATCACAAAGACTCCTTTAAAATAATGTAATTTTACCAGAAGTCATCAAGAACTCTACTGAAAATATATAAAATAGTAGGCTGAACTAGGGGCTAAATTGAAAGGTGGTTTTGGAAATGCTTGTTAAAATAGGGCCCAGTTTTGAGGAAATAATGAAAATTGTGAAAATTTGTGCTATTTAATAATATTAAAATTCCCTGGGTTACTGAAGCTCCGCAGATACTTAGAGAAGCCATTGGGAAAAATTTCGGGGTATTTAGGAGAGCCTTTCAGCATCTTGTGAAAGTACATTTTCTACCAGATGTTTGTAAAGAAAGAAAAAAAAGCGTATTTTGATTCCATTGAATCATCAGCTGCATGAGAATCTTTGTCTTCTGAAAGCCCCTTAAGCACTTTCTCTGGATCAAATATTAAGAGGAACTTTTACTAATTAATTTCATTTTCTTTCTGTAGATGACAGGGACTGGGTTTGGAAGCTTCTCAGGAAATTTTCTAACAATTCGGGAGACAGGTTCCTATTCTCTGGGATTTTTCCAGAACATTACTAGCTAGGGTATGGTGGTGTTTTTAAGATTAGCAGAAGATGTTATTTATAATGCAGAACCCTCCCTGTCACAAAATCATGTGAAAAATATAAAAATAATATATTTTAATGCCACTGATAGTTGCCACCATTTAGTAAAAGCAAATCATATTCATGTGGAAGAACTTGCTTTCTCTCTACTCAGGCTTTATTGAAGCATGATTTTCAAACTCTCTGTGATGATCACATGCATAATTGCTGCTGTTGCTGTTTTTCAATGCTTCCAGTTTATGTTACGTTTCTAATGAAAACCAATACATAGCAGTCGCCATGAATAAGCCAACATTTACCAATAATGACCAGACAATGGCATCTGAAATACTACAGCTATTGCCTACCGAGTTCGGAATAAAATATGTGGGCGACTCGGATGCAACCTGAAAACCGGAGGTTCTCGCCTCCTGAGCACCTCCCGTGGACCTTCAGCGGCAGAGCGGCTGGAGCCGGCATAAGCAGCTCTCCCACTCCTCCAGCTGCTTCTTCCCACCCCTGGGCCGCCCACAGCCAAAGAAACAGCTGTGACAGCACAATGCAGCCGGCGGTACGGGAACAAGGGCTGGGAATGAGGAGGGCTGCTTAAATCACTGAAGAAATACATGCACTTAAGTACAGCGCTTAAGTTCCTTAGGTGGTTTTAAAACCATCTCCATTCATTCACTCAGCACAATTACTTTGCCACTTTTGCCCATCTCTTCTTCGGGATGGCCTCAAGAGAACGGGAGGATAAAACACCCTATGGCCAGCCGTGACTTCTTCGCCCTATCGTCCACGCTGAGGATTAATTAGTGTCCAAGTGCACTGACGAAACTTCAACCATTGGGTGAAACTACAGAACCAAGGCCAGTAGGAGACAAATCTCCTACAGACACTAGGGCAAGTTCTGAGTTCATGGAAATGTACTGGAGCATGGAGAACAAAGCATTAGTTTAGTGGAGTTACAAAAGGTGTGTAGCCCTGTCACCCTTGACAGTGAAAATCTCAGTAATGACTAACCGGATTTGATAAGCAACAACCTTGTGCCCTGTAACAGTGATCTTCACAGGCTGCATTTTTAAGAGTGCTAAAATGCGTGTTTCTGTTCTCTACATTGGGGTAAATATGAGTAGTACAGTCAGATATACTGAAAAACGCCCTGCCAGGATTAGTTCTTTTCAGTTGTCTAGTGTTGTTTTTTACTTTGTGTAAACATGGGTAGAAATTAGAAAGATAGTCTTCGCTGCTCCCTAACAACACTGTTGTACATCTATCTGATGGCGCAGACCCAAGAGAAGCCATAGCGGGCAGGATCAGCTGGACTGATGGATGGCCAAAACAACCGCAGGATGGGGGAAGCAGCGGGCTGTATGGGGGCAGAAATACACCTCGTCTTTAGCCAACCATGTTGACAGTGCCACCAACGACTTGGAGATTGCGGACTAGGATAGCTGATGGTAAAGCTGCGCTGTTGTCCTGTGCACAGGGGTAGGCAGGCGGTTGGGTACAGCGTTACCATGGCTTTGCTTGCCTGGTTCCATGGGTTGATATCCCCGTCTATTTGCTCTGTCCTGCAGCAGGAGGAATGAAAAGCTTGTTCATGGCCTCTGCCAGCAGTCTTAAGTGAGGTGTGGTAGGCAGGCACTTCAGTGGGGTGGAAAGACCTGATCCTGGCCCTGATGACAGGTGAGAGTGAAACTGTGAATTTAAAGTGTGCTACCCACTCCACGATAACACTTTGTGTGCACATTTCTACTCGGGGATAAAAGTGAGGTAGTTTAAGGTAGTCTTAACCCTCATTTTATGCATGCACACAGTCAGCTCCACCACAGGAGCTGACTATTGCAAATTCACACCCTAACTCACCCTGCAGTGACTTGTCCATGTGTTCATATCCCAAGGCAATCTCTCCTAACAGTGTCATGGTGGAAGCGTGACTGTTACTGTCCCGAAACAGACATGAATGACTTTCTAGCCGTTAAAGTAAGAGCCAAGTTTGTAGCGTAAAATGAGAATCTGCTATACGAATAAATGTTTTGGTGGATGTAAAGTGGAATAATACTAGTCTCTCAGCTTGAGAAACTCAAGTCAGGTGCACCAACAAATGTAATTGAAAGAGCATGTCTCCACGGTAAGTATTTTCCAGCAGATGAAAGTGACCACACAGTTTGAAAAAACTCATTAATTTGCAGTTTATTCTTAGTTCAAAACAAACATAGGTGTATCATTTAGGGATTAGATCTCCTATTCTCTTTGGTTCTTTAATCTGTTTCAGTAGTGGCTAGAATCAGATGTTTCAAATAAAAGTTCAAGGAACCATCAGTGAAGATGTGTAATAATCTGCCTAGTATCTCTCTATATCTCACTTGTTTATTCTCAGATTGAGTGATGATCTGGAACCTGTGGTTTTATATCTCCTTCTGTAGATGTTTGGTTTAGTTTATCTATTATGGTTTTGAATGTTCTTGCTCCTCATAAAAAACATTGCTTTCTTTTGTAGCTTGGAAACTACTTGACCTCAGTTATCTATTGTGGCAACGTGTTCCCTCATCTAAAATCATGTGGTTTGATAAAATGTTTTCTTTCATTGGCAATGAATTTGTAAACTTTCATTTTCAGTGACTGTTCCACTGTCCTTATGTATAAAACAGTGGGAACAGAAGCTCTCAATCTTTTTTCTGCAACAAACCATGAAATCAGCATTGCCATAGCAAGTAAGGACAGAGCGATCTTCATGAAGTCCAAAATGCTGCCCAGCCCCTGCCAGTGCATCAACAAGATCATATATCTTTTGGAAACAGAATGATTGATTTTTAGTTACGAATAACTCTTAGAGGCTCGGAAAAACACTAAAATGAAGACTGGAAAGGGGTCCTATGCTTCCCCATAACTTTTCAGTTGTGCTATGCTAGTTTCTAAAGGTGTAACATGAAGAATTGTTTGGCTTTAGGCACTAGGACTGCCTACATGCAGTCCACCAACTGCTCACAAAATATCCTTCTTACTCTGCAAACGGAGATGACTGCTCACAGACTGATCTGCAGGCTCCTGTAGGACATCTGGCTTCCTCCAGCATTCTCAAAAAGCCACTGCAAAGAGCTCCTCCAAATGTATGACTGAAACAGTACATGTCATAGCTTGTGTCTCCCCAGCCTGAGACTGAAAAAGCTCTTTCTTTCCAACTCCCAATTCCCAAACTCAGGTTTTTGATGTGCGAGATCACCGTGCTGTGGCACTAAGCCTTAGAAGTGGATGATTTCTTCTCATGACCTTCAGGATCTTTGGAGATCTTCTTGGAGAGCTTCTTGGAGTTTCTGGACGAAACTATTCCTTGTCTGAACTCCAGATATTGTTCCAAGTTCCACGTTATTTGTGCGTGAGAAAAATTTGGACGTCGAGCAGCTAACACTTGGAAGCTACTTGGATGAAAAAAGAAGATGGCTTAAAAAGCCAAGGAGCTAATTCTCACGAACTGCAACCTCAGTGCTTGAAATAAGTCTCTAAATAGCAAAGCCAAACATGTTAATTCTTCTGAGGTTGTGGAAAAACTTGAAAAAAGAAGGAAATTCAGTTTTGTATAGGTTGCAGTAGCAAAGATTTAGCTCAGAAAAGCCCTTGGTTAAGTACACACAAAATATGTATAGGTGGTTCATCAGAATTACAGAATTAAACAGGAAGGCTGAATTATGGCAATGGGCTTGTCTGAATCTCACATAGGAAGGCTGAATTAGGGTAATGGGCGCCCATGTGTTTGATGAGCGAATGTTAAAGGTACATAGCTCTGGGTACCACATGTGAAACCCTCATCTCTGTGAACTCAATGGGAATTTTGAACTGGTATTTCAGCATCTGGATTTCATGTCACTTATTCTTCAGAAAGAGAAGAGTTAATGTTGGTATATGTGCATGTGCGTGTGCGTGTGCGTCTAATCAAAGTGCTATCTTTTTTAGATAGCAAAAAATCAGGCATTAATTAGCAGCAAGTCGTGGAGTTGGGCAAAGAAGCTGTGTGGAGAATAGAGCTGAAAGAGCAAAGCGGACCAGTCTGGAAAAAGCAGCAGACGGAGCGGAGTTCACAGAATGATATAAAGCGATAGGCTGGAATAGTGAACCATCCTGGACAGGGAATTAAGGAAGAAATGAAATAGGCCAGCTTGGCAGGAGGGAGCAGGGCTTACTGGACAGTTCTGATTTTAATGAGTCTCTTGCAAGCCATGTTTGCAGGATGTCAATAGTCCTCATGCTGCATTTATTTTTTTTATGAACAAACATCTCTGTGGCAATGGTGAATGCATAAATATTCCAAAGATACAAAACCGTAAGAGTCAACGCAACACCTTCACATGATGAAGCTGTGTCACAGCACGGTAAAACATGTCATGACATTAAGCAGCAGTTGATGTGGTGAGGAAGTATCAGGATACTGCAATTAACGGCAAGCGTAACTCTGCTGGTAGCGGGGCTGATCTGACATGCATAAAACGTGAGCAGAGGGGGCAGCTTCGTCTTTAGCAGGAAAAACAAGAGCGGGGCAACGCTACTGCTCCCTGACATGAAATGCTGCCCAACTTCCTTAAAAATGGGTGCTCAAAGGTAGGTCCTTACGTCCCTGCTTAGGAGCCTGGTCCTCAAAAGGTGCTGAGCAGCTGCGTCAGTGGGAATTGCTAGATTATCAGACATTTTAAAATTCAAAACGGGCCTCTGAGTATGTACCCAGAAAATTACTTTTGGAACCCAAAATGCTGTGCTTTCAAGGAGGGCCAGCACAGTAGCTCATCTACTGCCAACCACCTCCAGGTCCCCCAGGATCAGACAGACCTCGCCCGCTGCCTGGGGGCAGGAGCCCGGTGGCTGGTGTCGGGTCCCCCGGGGACAGGGCTCACGCCAGGGCCGGGCGGTGCTGGGGATGGGACCTCTAGGCCGTGCGGGGCCCACACTGAGGCACCGCGGAGGCCCCACGCCCT
>NW_009192049.1:0-413 GCF_000690835.1 Fulmarus glacialis
GGGAAACCGGGATCGGGCGGCCGCCCCAGCCCCGCGCCGGGAGGGGGCTTCCCGGCCGCCCTCTCCCCCGCCACTAGCGCTGGAGGCAGAGTTAAGATGGCCCTGTTGTGGGGCGTGCGGGCAGTGGCGCTTCCCTGCTTCGTTGCGGTGCTTTTAATGAGCTGGATTGTATTTAGCTGGTGTCCCTGTGGGGAGGAGCTCCATTTTGGCTGCCTTCCCCTATACGTGCTGACATCTGTGCTTTTGACCCACCTGTTGCGTCCCTGTCCCCTTCTCGCCCCGGTGCCAGAACGAGATAGATGAGCTGAGGACGGAGATGGACGAGATGAGGGACAGCTTCTTCGAGGAGGACGCTTGTCAGCTACAAGAAATGCGCCACGAACTGGAGCGAGCCAACAAGAACTGCCGGATCC